>NC_134270.1:108130297-108290297 GCF_031893055.1 Leptodactylus fuscus | reverse complement strand
GTCAATGTGGCCTTGCAGCTGTTGCAAAACTACAACTCCCATATATTAAATATTTTACCATTTTTTGCTTCAAAATTTTTTTTCCCTATTTTCCTCCTCTAAAACCTAGGTGCATCTTATAGTCCAGTGCATCTTATAGTCCGAAAAATACGGTAATGATCAGACAGAACTAAAAAGTGCTCCTTCCAAGTATGTAGCTTCCTAGGAATCTGTATGTGCATGGTGCTCAAAGCACATGAGGGTATAGGACTCACTCAAGTTCTCTAAGATTTGCCCTGAATATATCCTTATTTCTGATATAGTTGTATTATGTATGGGTCACTGATAGAAAGTTTATAACAAGTACTGAAGGCAACATGAAGGGAACCCCAAAGGCATTTACCATGGTCACCTCCTGAGGACACTGGAGTAAACCGGGTACCGGAAAAAGTCCGTTTGGAAGTGTCATGTGGACCCGGCCTGACCTGCGATGGCTGCCCATCTTCTTTTTGGCCGACAAGTGCATTTGTTGGATATAAAAACCTTGCATAAGAAACAACCTGGAAAAAAAACCAAAACAAAGAGCTGAAATATGACAATAGCTAAATAATGAACTGGTCTAGGAACCCCCGGCAAACAGCTGTGGACACAAGACTTATGCTGCTGTTGCTTCTTCACTGGTCAGAAAACTACAGTACACTCCAACCTGCTATTTACTATGCCACAAGGTAAATATCTACTACCAGTGGGAATAATCCAAATGAAGGAACAGAACTCTGGAAGTAAAATCCAAACCAAAGGATTAGTCTCTCAGTGTTCAATGCGATGTTTCACTTTCTAAATGAAAGCATTTTCAAGCCTACGACTAGCATAAAGAATCCATTCCTACAAACTTTATTATATCTTCACCAGTATATCCCACAGTGACCCACAGTGAGTGTCTGAGAACAGAGGACTGTCATCTTGGTCAACCAAAGATGTGCAGTGCCAAGTATGCAATATAATTCCCATCTGCAGTTACTTAAAGGGGTTGTCTGTGATGAAATTAAATCCCTACCCTAAACACCCTCCCCCACCTACTTTCTAAATAATTTATCAAAAAGGTATATTTACCCATATCTCTGGGGCAGGTCAAGGAAATTTTCTGGTTATCCAGGGACGAACCGTTTCCCCATTTCCAGAAACGGAACGTCACTACTACTACCACCCAATCCACTCTGTCATACTAACCTCTCCTTCCAAAAAACTACAATGCTTTGCTGCCATGGTTTTTCCTGCTGCGCTTTTTTGCTGTGGCCTGCTACGTGGGGCCTGAGCCTTAAAGGTGATTTCCAGGTTTAATTGATGACTTGTGATTAGAATAAGTCATCAGTTAAAGATTGGTGGGTCTGACATCTGTGAGCCCTGCTCATAAGCTTTAGTTATTTATTTTTTAAACTCGTTTTATTGAAGATTGTATTTCCAATACAAAATAAAACAAAACAGGTAATGCACACACAAAGAGCAAGTGAATGTATAAAAACAAACATAAAATGCCACAACACCACCCTAAGTAAGCCACAACCCACCCACCGCATAGATAACACAAGATAGGCTCATCAAATAAGCATAATAAAAGGGGACAGATATGTAAAACATAAATAATACAGTACAATCAGATCTTCAAGTAAACAGAAGAAACCCATAACAATAAAGACATCAGCAAGGATTTATCACAGAATTCTGAGGCCAGGCGGTCCACCACATCTCATGGCATAAGTGAATTTAAGGCAGTCCTCATGAGCTTTTTTTTAAGAGGCAAGAGCTTTCAGGTGAGTGCTGCGGCCTTTTCACTACTTACAAAGCACAATGAGATACACCTGTACAGTACAATGTAACTGACCTACGAAAGGCCATATGACCAATGAATGGCTCCTACTGATCATCAATAGATGACTTATACTAAGGATAGGTCACCAATGAATGACTCACAAAGCTCCCTTACAGGAAATGTCCTGAGACTTGACTGATCCCTTTGTGAGAGATGGTGCTGCGGTCATTAATCATTCAGTTCTTACCTCACCCTCGGCCCCCAGCTCCACACCTTCCATTCCAAATGCTGGGTCTGTATTGGAGGGGGCCCCTCCAGATGGGTGTCGCTGCTTTGTCCCTTCTACCCGCAGTTCACTGTGTAACAAAGCATAAAGAAGCATTATAACCAGAGAAGAGCACAAGAACCTCTTACATCAGAGAAATGTGGAGCCCCAAAAATGTTCTCCAGGAATCAATACTAACCCATTAGCTAACCCTCCCAGCAACCCCCGATCCCCCCACCTTCTCCTATAATACAAGCACACAACTCATGACAAAAGCTTTGTTACAAGGGACAATGTAGTCTCCAGTACCACAAATGTGTTTCCTTCCTGCTCTTCCACAAATTATGAACAGGACATAAAACACAAAAGCCAAAGTTTAATTATAAATCGTTTTCAAACCCTCGCACTGTAGGAAAAGTACACAAGTGTACAAAGCCAAGATTACAAATATTATACATGTCAATGATATTAAAAGTCTATTTCATTTCAAATGACATTGGTGTAGAGCACTGCCAGTGTGTGTGTGTGTGTGTGTGTGTGTGTGTGGTGCCGTAGCAAAAGATTACTGGTTACTTATTACATGCCGCAGTGACTTCCTAAAATAATCTGTGCTGTAACCCTCAGTCTGTACCAACCATTTGTCTCATGGCCCTTCTCACATCATGACACTGCATCTGTCACATGCATCTGTGTCTTCATTAGATCCCTCCTGAAATACTCTGTGCTGCTGAAGCAATCTGCCTCTATGTAACTGAGTTTGTAACTCACTACTGTCACCTGATGCTCTGTTCTCTCTAACCCCATGACATTAGTGGAGAGAGCAGCACATCCTATAGTCAGCACACTCCTTTCCTGAAATCATCTGTGCTGCAGAAGGATTTTTTTCCTTTGTACACAGGGATTTATCTCACTTGAATAATAAGCTAGTTTGAGCATGACTAGGGCTCTGTTCATATTTGTGTTAAAATAAAAAACACGCCAGACACCAATGGTGTCTCACAGATTTTTATTGGGGTCGGTCATGGTTATTTTAATGGAAAGAATACTATATATACAGGGCATTATAATGCGACTGCAAATAAAACAGCTCCTTTTTTTCCCTTCATAGTTTACTGCCATTATTTGTATTATATGGTGTCAGGATAAAAGCTGTTCTTTCCCTTCAGTGGGTTTTATATGCGACAACATCATCTATGAATACAAATCCTGTATATAGTGAGTGTAATAGAACTGGCAATGTATCAATACGTAAAGAAGAAATACTAAAACCAAGGACAGTTGACATCACCTCATCCGCAGACTCTCCCCATACGGAAGAATGGAGAACGCAGCACACAGGGATCTTTTGGCGCAGATTAGGACAATTCTACAAAACAAAAGAAGGTATAGTATGCAAATAAGAAAACCACCACAAAGACCTAAGCCTGTGCGGACATACCTGCTGTTGCGGGTGTCGTACTGCCTCATACTTTTGATGAAGTGCGTCTTCTTTAGGACAGACTGTCGGGGGGACTCGGGAACAGGCTTAGCCCTGCAATACAATTGGAAACTGCTAGGCGCTGTACTTGTTATATAGTACGATGGCAATATGGAGCGTTAGTAAATGAGAGCATGAGGCAGTAAATGCAGCCTTATAAACTCAGCAAACAGTAGCGAATCCTGCATAGAACAGCGTGCTAGTATACACAACATAAAGTGAAATGCTAGGCAAGAAGAGTCTGCAGCTTTAGTGAATAGAGAATAAAATGCAAATGGTGACAGATTGCCAGGCAATGTTGTCCAACATACGCTCTATCAGCTCATGACAACTATCCCTGGCACTCAAGCACAGGTTGTGACCTAGTGGTGGAATCTTGTAAATCCCCAGAGGTGCAAATGACAAGGTGGGTACAAAAGTTTTTTCCTGGAGTTCCCTTCCAATAAAACATTAGGGGGTGTTAGTATGCTGTGTAATAGATTTATTAGTTGCGTTAGGCGGCTGGAGTCTTGTGATGGCAGTAATACCTCTGCAATGGTGTAAATTCTGCAATATCGTCTAGGAACTCTAAGGAGCAGCGCTGAGACAGGTGACGTCGCCTATAAGATGGAGGCAATCATCAGAACAAGAGGCAACACTTGGCTAGATGGCACATTTATCCTTGCAGTGGGCACAGAAACCAGGATAGCTTGTAATGAACTAAGTCCTCCACATATCCACTGCATCTGTTAGGAAAGCATGACAGCAACCAATATTGCCACTTTCACTAGATGAGGGATACTGAACTGGTTGATTGTGGCCACTTGCTGTCTGGACCCCTGACTCTTTCATTATGACAGCGGCCGGGAGAAACTTTAATCTCCTGGCTGCTGTCCCCAGCACCTGATCCCTTACACAAATGACAGCAGGGATTGGTTATTATTCTGGCTGCCTGCACATACGAAGACTATTGTGCAGGCAACAGGGCCAACTGCCACTAGTGTAAGGCATCAGGGTTGGGGGGGGGGGGGTAATGAATGTTCCTCCCTCCCACTGTTAATATTAGTTATGTGTGCGGACACTATAGAGCAATTATACTGGGGGTGGTTTACTAAGGAGCATACTGTGCTAAGGCACAATAATGAGGCACTATACTGTGTGGGGACAGAAATGGGGAATTATACTGGGGAGGGGGGGTACTAACGAACATACTGTGAGGGAGCACAATAACAGGGCACTAATGCACCATTAGTGCCACCCCCCACAGTATAAAGTTGCTTAGTGGCCCCGCACACAGTACAAGGCCACATTAGGTAACATTTTTTCCTAAATTTTCTTCTCTAAACCTGGGGTTTGTCAGAGGAGTCTTTTTGTCCAAAAAATACTGCACATACTGGACATGTTGATCTGCTGTTCGGCTCGGACCTTTACTTGATAGTGGAAGCCGGTCAACGGATCTTTGCTAAAACTGGTTGAGAATCCCTGCACTAGATCGTTCTGTTTTGAGAGGTGAACTCCTGTCTGACAGTGAGCATGTGCTACTGCAGAGCAGCTGACCTAATGGATACTGGCAAGTAAAGAGGTTCTCCAGAAATCTACAAAAAAAAAAAGAAGAAAGTTTTGCTCTTTTCTAAGAAACAGTGTCATTCTTTATTGGAGATATTTAATTGTACTGGGCTGCGATACCAGACATCACCATGGACAAGAATGACACCATTTCTGCAGCAATATGAACTTTTTTTCTGATCCTGGAAACCCCTTTAAAACACTTACTGTAATTACTTTAGAAGAAAGTACAAAATTAAAATGTCTCCTTTCTGTTCTACCCCCAGAAAATCTGCCCTAGGACTAGGACCACTGAATCTTTACTGTGGGTGAACTAAAGACTAGCCATGCCCTTGTAGAGTATATAGAACACTCGGCAGGGGGATACTGGGACTTCAGTCCATTAATGGGGACAGAACAGGTAAAATAACCTCCTGCCCTATTTAATGATTAAGAATCTGCCTGAAGGAGCTGGCGGCTGGAGAGTTATTGGCTGCAATAACAGAGATTATTTATACATTTACTCCAAGGTGATAAAACACAACCTTTATTATTTGCTCCCATGTATCACTCTGCCAGGAAACCATTAACATCTACTTTCATGGACCAACTCCAGTTTGATGAGCTGAGGTATTAAGTCTGGATGTTCTTCACCCTCGCCGCAGATCGCTTAAACTTTCCTTTATTTTGCAAGTACTATGATTTTATGTTTGCACATGTCTTCGTTACGATAGGTTCAGACTAGCGTTCGGGTCTGCATGGGGACCCAAAAGGATGGAGACCTTGTCCATTTGAAAAGTGGTTACCAGTAGAGTCTATGGGGGCATTCACACAGAGTATTTTGGCGCAGATTCTGATGCGGAATCCACATCAGAATCCACGCGGAAAAAAAGCCTCCCATTGACTTCAATGGATTCCGTTTTCCGTGCTGAACCAATTGAAGTCAATGGGAGGCTTTATTTCTGCACGGATACTGACGCGAATTCCACGTTAGAATCAGCGCACGGAAACTCCGTGTGAATGCCCCCATGAGGTCCGCCAAGTTTCTGATGCCTATATTTTTTTTTGTCTCCAACATAGTTGTGAATTCAGCCTTACATACTTGAAGGCAGAGGTTACAACATAAGACAGATCCGTACAGTACAGTGCACACAAGGTTAGAATATAAAGTCTTTAGACACTTTTTTTGCTCTGTATTTATTAATGGAAAATGGTAGAGGCTTTAGATTGCTCCAAAATGAACCAATGTTTGTCACAAAGCAAGCCAACCAATAAGTGGTGTAAATTTAGACAAAAATATCTCAAGATACACCAAATGTATCTTCCAACATCAGTCACAGTGATACATTTGGCACTTCTTTTGAAGGTCTGGAGCAAGTTTACATTGTCTAAGGATCAGAGAATAGAATTAAATTGCCCCCAATGACAGTATTATTTGTATAGTGTAATTTACAGAAAATCTGCCAAGTTGTAGGAGGTTATTCCCAACCCCCCTCCCCCAATACATTACAGAAAAGTTGTGAGCAGGGTGACAACAACATAAATATAAAAATGTATCTTTTACCATCACCATTCTCACATACTGTCCCCAGACACCTACCAATGGTCCCCAGTGGCCACAGGCATCCACTTGTATCATATAAACAAGACACTAATAGCTCTCTGCTTCTCTGTTATTCTCATCTGCAGCTTAATGCAGCAGGTCTGCATCAAGATGCAGGTATCAAAAGTAGATGCTGAATGCTGGTGCATGAAGATATATCTTCTAAGGACTCTGATATAGTGGAATGATGACAGGCACCCATCTTCCCTGCAGTCTCTCACAGCACTGTGGTTTGGAACGGCTGCAGTACCATTGCTGATTTGGAAGACATTTTGCCCTGAGAGATTCCTTTTAAGATGCACCAAAATGACACTACATGCCAAACTAAGGAAAGGTTCACATCTGCAATACATTCTCTGCTGGAGACTCCACCACAGAATCTGCCGAAAATCGCTGGAGAGAAAAGTCCTGCAGAGGAGACCTTTCTCTCCACCAATTTCAGTTTAAAAATGGCAAAAACCTGACAGACACCCAATGGATCCCATTATAATGATGGGATTTTAACAGTCTGGCTCCCACAGTGGACCTGAATGACACAGAGCTCAGTACAGGTCTGAACCTAGCTTAAAGGGATTCTACTATTAAAATGCTTTTTCTTCTCAATAACACGTCAGAATAGCCTTAAGAAAGGCTATTCTTCTCCTACCTTTAGATGTCTTCTCCGCGTCACTGTTTGGTTGAAATCCCGGTTTTCGTCAGTATGCAAGAGTTCTCTCGCAGCACTGGGGGCATTCCGAATGCTGTGAGAAATCTCCAGCGCCGCCTCCATCTTCTTCAGGAACCCGCCTCTCTGCGTGTCTCCTTCCAGAGCTGGGTGTCAACCTTCTAGGCCTCGGGCCGAGCAGACTGTGCATGTCCGCGACCACAAGGACAATGGCCACTTACACAGTAAGCGTCCATTTTCTTGTGGTCGCGGGCATGCGCAGTCTGCTCTGCCCAGGGCCTAGAAGGTTGAAACCCAGCTCAGAGAGGCGGGTTCCTGAAGAAGATGGAGGTGGAGCTGGAGATTTTTCTCGCAGCATTGGGGACGCCCCCAGTACTGCGAGAGAACTCATTTGCATACTGATGAAAACCGGGATTTCTACAGAATGGCGGTGGCGAAGAAGACATCTAAAGGTAGGAGAATAATAGCCTCTCTTAAGGCTATTCTGTCGTGTTATCGGAAAAAAAAAGCATTTTAATGGTAGAATCCCTTTAAAGGAGTTGTCCAGGCAAAATGTTTATATGTTAAATAGGCCAGGGGAGGTAAAAAAATAAATAAATAAATAACACTCACCGTTCCCCAATGCTCGATGCCTCCCAGCATGGTCTGGTTCTCAGCCCACAAGAGTTTCACTTTGAGAAGACAGCCCAGCAGAAAGACCGGACCGCACTGGGAGGACTCTGGAGCACCGGGGACAAGAGAGGAGGATTTTTTTTCTCCATCTCCCCCAGTCTATTTAAAATATAAAAGGTTTGGTTAAGCATCTGATCTGTATGGGGGCTGCAGATTCTCGCCTTGATGACAGATGAAGATAAACTGCCCAATCTGAAGTGTACGATCAGTCTCAGAGCAGACAATATAAAGGAGCCCCAGATCCAGTATCATCCAGCAGGACAATGAATCTGGCAGGTTTCTAGACTGTCTGACCTACTTTACACTGTGTAAATATCAGAGCAGCAGTAAATCTGCCCCATTGTGCACAAGCATAGCAAACCATCTGTAGCGTAGTGTCTGGTGTCATCTCATCCCAGATAACCCCTATAAATTGTGTACAGGTCACTGGACATCATAATGGAGGGTCTGGGGGTACACGTCAGCATCTCAGGACACATTTCCCTCTGACTCCAGTAATGTAGCATGTCTGGCTCCTGACATTACTAAGTGAGGTAAAGGATGAGTGGTGGAATGCCCCTTTAAAGAAGCAGGGGTTCCCCAGGAGGAGGAGGGGATTCCTCAGGAAGTTCTGGAGGGCTTCCCTCACATTCAGGGGGTGTGTCCCTATACAGACAAGTTTCTCACCTCTGTTTCTCCACGCTGGGGCCGACGCTACCTTGAAAGTGACCCAGGGAAGATGGCACGGTCCTGGCAGCCGGAGCCGGGGTGCAGAAGCCGCTCTTACCTTGCCGGCCGGCATCCTCCGGCATAGGAGAATCCCGGGACAGCACAATCCGGGGGCCGTTAGTCGGCAAGAGCCGCGGTGATGGGGTGAGCGGTGTGTGTGAGGCGGGCGACGGCTCCAGCATATCCAGGGACGGGGCAGGCTCCCATGTCGGCTGCGGTGCGGGACACAAGGGCCGCCCGTCCAGGGAGATGTTATTGAGGAAGAAGAGGGCGGCCTGCCTGCGCCGGGAGTCACTTCCCCGCTTCCTTCTCTGCTGTACGTGGCCATGAGGCAACTCTCCGGAACGGCCTCCGGGGCCCGTCACACCGGGAGAGCCGCAGGTCGCCGCGGCCATTCTCTGAGTGAGGCCCCGGGCCGGGGAACGGCCAGTCTGCCGCCGTCCCACCCACTCTCGTACGCCATTGGCTGGTGCCAGGGTAACAACAACAGACTCGTTTATTGATTGGAAGAGCAGCCTTGTCAGTCACATGATTATGGAAATGGGCGGGGAAAGAGACGAGGTCACATGTCACCTGAGGACAGACGTCTATAGCTGTGACGTCGTCAGTGTTCAGCCTCATTATAGGATTTTAGTTATTGTGAGTGGGGCGGGGCCTGGCACCCGGAAGTCACACCTCGTAGTGGACAAAAAGCCGGCTAGATGTAGTAAGAGCTTGTGGTGGTGAGGTGCGGCTGTCCATAGCAACAACTGATGAGACCTGCAATACCTAGTTAAAGGGATTTTCTTAAATCTAACTATACATTTTTATGCTTGTTTAGTTTCCTGTTAAGATATATTTTCATTCTGCAGGAAAATTCGCAGGATAGGTGATAAATGTCTGATTGTGGGGGTTTGACTCACTGCTACTGTATTATTTATTATGCTTACTTATATAGCGCCATCATATTCCGCAGCGCTTTACAGATATTGCAACACTCCCTTGGATTTCCCAGTTATCAGATTTATCAGCAGTTGAGCATTTATGGGGCCAGTTGGGATACCAGCTTGACCAACCTACAAGTGTGCAGAATCTCCAGGTCCAGCTGCAACATATGTGAGCAAATGTTGTACAGTGTACAGGTATCACCTGTATTCTTCCATGTCCAGCTGTATCTTGTCTTGTATCCAGGCTAGAGGTGGCCCAACAGTTACTAGAGTCTATTTTTACTTGTACAGTTTTCCCCAATAAACGTATCCTTTCGCTCCAATGTTGTAATTTCTCACTTCATTCCAGCCCAACAACTCCTCGGTGTGTTATTTTATTGTCAAGGAGTGTACTTGCAATCACTGAACTTACGTTAGTACAAATGTAATTTGTTGTCATGGAAACAATTGTTTTATTTACTCTTGACGCACAGATTATCAGTACAAATATAAAGATTCTGTTTTATTGCACCCATGATAAAACCTAAAGATTTATAACATAACAATTGCACTACACAGGACATCTGTGGGTCTGCAATAGGTAATAGACAGCCTGTATCTCTGTGCCATATCCATAAGCACCTACGGTTCATACTTACGATCAAAAATTGGTAGAGAATCTTTCACAGCGGGACATGTTATATATCATTAGAATGCCATTCTTGCACTGAATTCAGCATACTATCTAGTAGCTTCCCTTGGTGCAAATATATCGGTGCCATTAGTTTTGGCTGTTGATATCATGGTACTGTCCGGGAGGTGGTCTTTACAGACGAGAGTCATCACTGGACATTGGAGAATACCCACCTGACAATACTTTTGTTTTGACTTGTACTGTGAAGAACATTTTGAGCGATGCCCCAGTGTGTAGTTAAATGCCCTACTGGCAAGGAGAATGGTAACTCCAGTGACTGTGACAGTGACTTGTTCTAAAGGAGAATTGTTTAAGATTGGTTTACGAAACGCCAGTGTAATTAAATTGCCACAAATGTATTGCTTTGGAGGTCTAAAAAGTTCCATAGTTTTTATTTCATGTGGAATAAAAGTATTTACTAAAACAAACCTGTCAGGAGAACTTCTGTATCCTCTCTAACTAGACTGAGCAGCTGGACCCCTACTGGTCATCTCATCCCAGGCTTGTAGGATGGAGGGGGTCCATTATGCTTTCTGGGACACAGACTTCTATAATGTCACCATGCAGCCCAGATTATAGGACTATATCATGTTCATAAAATTACATATACCGTATTTCTGTCAACACTTTACATTGTATAGAATAATCGACTATAATTACATAGTAATCCACTTCACTGCTCCAGGCAAGCAGATTCAAGGTGACTTACTCAGGAGCCAGTTTGGTGAGAAGTAAATAATTACTTAACCCATGAAGCATATTCAACGGTGCAGATTTATCAATTCCTCTACACCAGAAAAATTGCATAAAGTTATGATATTGTGGTGCCCTTTTGACGCCAGAACTCCAGTGAATATGGGCGGAATGGGGACGTCTTTGCTCAACAGTTTCATTATAACTCATGTCAGTTTTCTGGCTCAGGAGTGTCTGATCTGACTGATTTATAAAGAGGTTGCAGCCGTTTCATAAATCTCTTGTCACCTGCACCAGTCTGGCCTTTATTAAGACTGACGTAAAATACACCAGGCTTAATAAATTTGTCCCAATGTTCCAGGCCTTAAAGGCGCTCTATCATAGGGAAAAGTCATTTTTAACTAAGCACATAGTTGCATAGGCTTTAGAGAGGCGATTCCACACCTACCTTTTGTTTGTAAATTGCCTCAGTAGTTTTTGAATGAGACTGTTTTTATTCATATGCTAATTAGGCTTCGGTGTGCACAGGAAGTTCTCAGCGAGCACACTCTCTCTGCTGACTATAGTTGACTATACCACCCACTGAAATGTGGGGCATTATTTGTAAGCAGCAACTAGAAAACACTCATGTAACTTACTGAACCTGCAAATGATCCGATGAGGAAGGAGAATAGGGGTTGTTGTCCAATGTTGGTTTTCTGTGCTTTATGTTTTTCCCCATCTATGTTTATTGACTGGGGTAACACCCATACAATAGGAGACCAATTCTTCTTGCTATCCTTTGTCCTAGGAATTATTCATTTGCCACTTTTTGAACATATTTTTCGCCAGTGCAAAACCAGTTTTACTGTGGTGTCTATTTATGATGTAGGTGCCCCTTTTTGTTAAATGTTGTGCGTGTGTTTGATAACTTATTGAGGCACAACTAAACTATGTGTGCTTTGCCCATTTTTTTTCTTTAATAAAAATGCAAATAACCATTTTTTATACTGTCTGATCTAATTTTTTTTTTACACTATCCATGTACTGGAGTGCATTTACGTCTTCTCCCTTTTTGTGAAGGCACAAGTCATAAATATGGCGTGAAAATCTCCATTTAGGCTACGCCCCTTTGCCCGACAAAATGCAAAAGTTGGAAGAGCAGCATAACATCTGGGAAAAAAGGGCGTAATAAAGTGCAGGGTGGGAAAAGACCACAGGAAGGCGCAATTTACACCAAAAAAGGTTCTTAATAAACGTGCGGTAATATCTGTAAAGTGTAAAATGTTGCAAGATAATAATATCAATGTCCATCTTTTCAGCCTGATAGACCCAATACAAGTCAATGGGGTCAGTTTTTAATGTCCATTTTTTGGGTTATGTATCAGTTTTACTGAGGTTAAAAACGGATGAGTGGGTTGGGTTAAAATAACAAAGTTTGGGTTTTTTTCACAGCCAAAAAATGATGCAAAATGAACAGTAAAAAAAAGGACCAGAAAACTGATGAAATATAATGGATACTGATGAAAAACGGATGTTAAAAACTGACAGTTTCATCTCTTTTAAAGTCTGTTTTTTCTTTATCGTGTTCATGTAGGTTTACACTGGTGATGTTGAGTCCTCAAATACGGATGACACACTAATGTAATACTGATTTTTTTTTTTTTTTGCAGACATGCAGCTCTAGCAACACATGGACCACAAAAACTGAACACTGAGCCGTATTTTGCGGACCACAAATTGCACACGGATGTGTCCATGATGCCCTAGGCTGCACTTTTGTGACTTTCTGTAGAGATCAGGAGAATGTAGTAAGAATTAGTTATATCATTATTTCTTTATTTATGATATATCATATAGGAAAGATGAAGGAACTGCGGCACTCAGTTTATTTGAACTGGTTAGAGATTTCCATAGCTTTTATTTTTCAGTAACGCATAATAACATCTTTCTCCTGTTAGGATATGCTGCCATTGATGCCAGTCATAGGAAATGACTAATGGTGGAATTCCATATTAATAGACCAATGCATATAATGAACGTTCTATGTGCATGGTAGGTTTAAATAAAGACAACATATACAGAAATGATCAGGCCTGGTTCACATCTGCGTTCAGTATTCCGTTCAGAGAGTCTGCTTGGGGACCCCCCTCCCAACGGAATACGAAACACATTGACAAGCGGTGAGCAATGAAAGCACACGGACCCCATAGACTATAATGGGGTCTGTGTGTTTTCCGTGCGGTGTCCGCACGAGAGACAAGTAGTTCATGAACTACTTTCCTCTCCGCATGACTCATGCAAACACTGCGAGGAAAACACATGGACCCCATTATAGTCTATGGGGTCTGTGTGCTTTCATTGCTCACTGCTTGTCAATGCGTTTGGTATTCCATTCGGGGGGTCCCCAAGCGGACTCTCCGAACAGAATACCGAACGCAGATGTGAACCAGGCCTTAGATGTAAGAATGTGAGATCTCATTAGTTAATGTGTAATTTGGAGATGATCTCATACCAACTGGATGAGCTGCTACAGTGGAAATACCTTATGGAGAAACTGACTCATTTCTAGTAAATGCAAAGGTCATGAGGAATGATTCACCTGAAATATACTATATAGCATTAATCATGGAGCATTATGTGCTATCATATGATCTGACACCCCCGTGCCTACCTTCCTGCCCCTCTGTCCAGTTATACCATATGAGGATGGGCAATTGCTTTATCCTGCAATAGGAACATCACAAAATATTTACAAGCCATTATATGAAGTTTTTAACTTATCACCTATCCACAGGATGGGTGGCAAGTTTCTGAATAGTGATCACTAGAACAGAGGTCTGCGTCCCCCATATGAATGTATATGTGCTTTGGCTCCATCCATCTGTACAGGACTGCCTAAGAGAAGCTGAGCACAGCCAATTGCTAGAATGAAGAGACTGTAGCGCTCGGAATAGAAGATACCACTCCTCCTGCTGGTTGTCACCTTTTCCAATACCGGACCATGTGGACCTGGCACCAATATCAGTCAGTTGGGCCATGGTGGGATATGCCACCAATGTATCCTTCTTTTAGTATCATTGAAACTGCTCTTTAGAATTATGTTATTAGTTCACATAAATGGCCGTGACAAGCTGTCGGACATGTTATGTAGGACCTAACTATGTATCAAGTAAACTCTGTGTCTGACACTTTGCAAATAAATAAAAGTTATATACAATCTCACAATTACATTGTGTGAAAGTGGAATTTCTCATTCTTCATAAGCAAACAGTTGAATTATATACAGATAACAATGGGGATTTGTGTATGAGAGCTCAGGCCTTCTGTTTTCTCTTCTTTCACTATGAAACATATGTTGCCTGTTACCATATCTCCGCCATGTTTAGGGCATTTCATTATATTTAGCACATGTCACTGTTCTGTCACTCAGGCTTTCTTCGGAGGTGTCGCTATCTGTAGATAGGTCTCTGACTTTCTTTTTCTTTCTCCTGAGAGATTTTTTCGATGCTGACAAAGAAGAACATTATAGTGTCATTATACTTATCTTCATATAGTTTCATTGTTTTGCAGTGCTAATTATGTCCAACAGGTGGTGATACACATAAGCAAAACATTTATTTATTGCTGATATGTTGTGGATGATAATGCTATCCAGGGACATGTGACAGCATCAGTGTCGGACTGGGATTTCTAGGGCCCACCAGCGGAATTGTTTCTAAAGGCCCACTGCCAGGACCCCTGCAGATCAGCTGAACCAAGACATCATGGCCACAGGTAATAACATGCACCATACCGCCATACAATCTGCACTATGTAATCCCACTGCTACACTCTGTACAGCAAGCGAGCAGCGTAGCTCCTGGAATTGTTAACATTGCCTATAGCTGCACTGTCCTGGAAAAGCTGATCTGCAGAGGTCCTGGCCATCAGACCCCTGCTGATGTAATATTGATGGCCTGTCCTAAGGTTGTCCAGGAATTGGAGCAATTCATGTAGCAGAAAGGAGGTGTAAAATAAAAACAAAAAAAAAAGCAGCATACTCAGCTGTCCCCAGCACTTCGTTAGCCTCAGCCTTAAAGAGGACCTTTTATGGTCCGGGGCACAGGCAGTTTTATATATCGCTGGAAAGCCAACAGTGTGCGGAATTCAGCGCACTGTTGGCTTTCCCAATCTGTGCCCCAGGTAAAGAGCCGGTACCATAGCGCTTTACAGTCAGAAGGGCGTTCCTGACAGTCTGTCAGGGTCGTCCTTCTTCAAAGCAGCGCCTATCGCGCTGTACAGTGTGAGCGGGGAGGAACGCCCCCTCCCTCTTCTCATAGTGCTTGTCCATAGATGAGTATTATCAGGAGGGGAGGGGGCATTCCTCCCCAGTCTCAGAGCACAGCGCTATAGGCGCTGCTTGTACAGAAGGACGTTCCGGACTGACTGTCAGGAACGCCCTTCTGACTGTAAACAGCTACAGTACCGGCACTGATAGCTCTTTACCCGGGGCACAGATTGGGAAAGCCGACAGTGCGCTGAATTCTGCACACTGTTGGCTTTCCAGTGATATATAAAACTGCCTGTGCCCCGGACCATGAAAGGTCCTCTTTAAAGGGGTTGTCTGGTTGTATTTTTTTTTTTATATGGCCAGTTCACTGGTCCCTCCCATACTTTATGGAGACCACTAATGGGCCCATTATATTGTTTAGGGGCAATGATGGGAGAAAACATCCTGTGGTAGGGGGGCAGGAATTAGTGGGGAATATTAAAGGGGTTGTCCAGGCTTAATTTTTTTTTTTTAATGAAAAACCCCTTTCATATTTCACCAATGCCCCATCCACTTTAATGTACCCTTTGCAGGATACTAGTCCCCATCACTGTCCCCACACAATATAATGCCCTTATGCGGGGAGGCAGTGAAGTGGGAATTGTATGAGTGCGAATAATGAAGGGGACACTGTATGGGCCATAAACTGCAACAATAACTGCATATGTACTGTACTGTATAGTGCTAGTGATCATGCCCCCTAGTAGTACAGAGAATTTTTTCTTAACTTAGGGAGCCTTCACACAATGTAACACTGCGCTCATTCTAATCATAAAAACACTTTCAGAATGAGCGCATAAAAAGCAGCTACCATTGACTTGAATGGGTGCCGGCATACGTGCGCTCCCCATTGAAACCAATGGGAGGCTTTTTTCCCTATGCTTTCAATGTATTACGCGCATAATGTGAATGAGCTCTTATCAGTAATTGTACTGACTGAAATGGAGCTTTTGAAACATACTAAAAGCATTTAAGCATTGCTAATTTTATTTTACCACTGTCCGTGTACCTGGCTAGAACCAACAGATGTTGCCATCTTCATTGGGTTTAGCACAGCCTAAGCTGCTATTTTCCTTGGTCATGTCTTACTATATGAAGTAGCCTTTAATTCTGTGTAAATGTCTGGGAATTCACCTTTTTGTAAAGTGTTACCTTCAGACAGTCTCTTTTTCCAAGGGGCTTTATCTGGGTTCCTCTCATTGGGGTAATTGTCTGCTGGTGTTTGCTCTGATCTTTCAGTTTCTCCCTGTAAAACAGAGATGAATATGAGATCTTCTTCTGTGCTCATAGACATTAAACACACATACACACCACCAAGGGCAGATTATAAAGAGGGGCCCAGCAACAAGGAGCTGCTCATTTGCCCCCATTATAATCCAATTATAATTGGGATTGCTTGAAAATTGACCTTATAGCTGTCTTCATTAGTACCAGCCTTTTTTTTTTTAACCCCGTCCCAACCCTTTTTGAGACCTATTGCTGCGATCAATTTCTAAATGCGTTTTGTTTTATTTTTTTAATTAAATGGTAAAATGGCTGACTTTTATCTTCTGACTTGTTTTATTGTGAATAATCTAGGAATGTAAGAGATTTCAAAATCACTGCATTCTTTTTATCTTTACATTTTACACAGCCCAACTATTTTGGAATTGGGGTTGTACATAAAAATATACACACAATGTCTCATACAGATCCAAAGTATCACCGACACAATGGGACTGTCCTGGATACAAATCCCGAACCTGTTGTCCTTAGACCCATCCCCTTTCCTTAGGTCTTGTGAGCTGGAGACCCAATGAATCTGCAATAATTATGTCCAGTTTTGGAGGAGACATAGTCAGTGCTGGCAGCAGGTGGCAGCATCTCTCATCTCTGATAAGAGGATATACCTGGGAGAAGCTTACTATGGCTTGCACCAAGAGAGAAGTGGCAAATACTTTGTATATTGATGTATATGGCAGCACTGTATATGTGTGGGCGTGCGTCAGGTACTTTGTAGGCTGTGTGATGTGGCTGGCTCTTTGTATGGTGTACTGTATAACTATTAAAAAAAAACAGAAGCACCGTAATAAAATGAGAAAACTTAATTAAATATATTCATAAAAGTGATTAACATTTATAACCATGTAGGACAGGGGGAACAATACTTCTATAGTAGTACTGGTGGTGGTATTGGTGATTCAATGAGGAGTACACAGGGAAACACATGGTAGTAGGTGTTCACATTTTTGCTATACTTACATTGGGCCATGGTCGATTACTGTTCTACTTTTGGGTGCCTTTGTTGTTGGCTTTGAACAATAGTATACTTACCTGTTTCTTGTACTACACCACCACATGGGCTTTCCATTCATTATTGCTAACACCATGCGTTTCCCTGTGTAATCAAATCAAACAGGCTTTATTGGCACGGCCGAATAGAAATTTGGCATTGCCAAAGCTAGTAAAGTGTGTGTGTGTGTGTGTGTGTGTGAGGGGGGGGACGACGACTCCTCATTGAATCACCAATATCACCACCAGTACTACTATAGAAGTATTGTTCCCCCTGTCCTACATGTTTATAAATGTTAATTACTTTTATGAATATATTTAATAAAGTTTTCTAATTTTATTACGGTGATTCTGTTTTTTTTTTTACATCGTTATACATTACATGTGTCAGCCATGTTGTATCCTGTGGCATGTGACTGCACTATACATAAGGTCGTGTGGCAGGCACTTTGTGTTGTATGGGATATGGCTTCAGTCTACATGGGGGTACATGTGGCAGACTTACAGCTGAACCATGGCAGACGTGGCCTTGTATGATGTGTCTTGTGACTGCACTTCATATAGGGGAAGATGGCACACTCTTTCTATACTGTGGTGTCTTTTATCTATGTGAAAGTTGTGAGGGATACACACATATACACTATGCAATATCTTTATTCCAGACCTCACTGTCTGATGTGTCTGATCCTTCATCCATGACTTGTGGGTAATTCTCATCTCTCATTTGTTCTTCATCTTCATCTACTAACACATAACAGGAAGTTAATACAATTCACTTTGCAGACAACAAGCAACAGACTAGGGCAGAGATTTTGTTGCACTGACAATGAAGCGTGTAATAATAATTAGAGATGAGCAAGTAGTTAAATATTCGATATTCGTTTCGAGTAGTCCCTCAATATTTGACTACTCGAATCGAATATTGAATCCTATTATAGTCTATGGGGGAAAAATGCTCGTTTCAGGGGTAGGCAACATTCGATCAAACTGAACTTACCAAGTCCACGAGTGAGGGTCGGGCTGGATTCTCCGAGAAGTCTTCTCTGCGCAGCGTCCCCGCGTTGTCATCCAGCAATGAATTCACTCTGCTAGGCATCGGGCCTGGGCAGAGACGACTGCGCATGCCCGCGCTACAAGAAAATGGCCGCTTACAGTCAAAGCGGCCATTTTCTTGTAGCGCGGGCATGCGCAGTCGGCTCTGCCCAGGCCTGATGCCTAGCAGAATGAATTCAGAGCCAGAAGACGCCGCAGGGATGCAGCGAGGAGAAGACTTCTAAAGGTAGGAGAAGAACCAGCGTTGATTGGCCGACTGTATAGCATTCAGCCAATCAATGCTGGTTCTGCAATGAATTTTTCCATTCGAATAGCGAGTGGTACTCGATCGAGTACGAGTATTTTGAATATCGTAGTATTCGATCGAATACCTACTTGATCGAGTACTACTCGCTCATCTTTAATAATAATACATTACTGGTCACATGGACTATGCAGAAAGGAATGACTATAATATCAGCAGTCACCTGTGACATCATTAGACTACATCATTGCACTTATGTTTCCCACTGGCTACTTTGTACATCCCTATCTTCTTATTTACTCACCTAAGTCTCGGTGTCTTTTGTGCCCCTTTGTTATTTTCTTTGTATTAGACCATTCTCTGTCTGAATGAGAAACCAGATTGCAGTCCTAAAGACATGAACAAAAAGCTGTAAAATATCTTATTTTAGATTTCTCTTCTAAGAAAATAGCGCCTCTGTTGTTCATGGCTGTTTCTGGTATTGCAGCTCAGCCCCTTCGGCAATAGCATATACAGTGCTTTTATACAGCTTGCCCTGATTTTGGAATTTTAAAAGTTTCTATGTGATGTGGAGCTAGGAATCGGTGTCATTGCCACTAGGGACCTAGGAAGATAGCTAGGGGCCTAAGTAGTAGTAGGTGCTACAGATACAACAAAGTTTAACTTGACAGTGTAGTTTGTGGTGTAAACAGTGTAGAAGTCCCAAGGTGCTGTGATCAGCAGGGGTCCCAGGTGTCGGACTGCTACTGATCTCTTATTGATGTACTATCCAGAAGATAGATTATCTGTTAACATGAGTTTAACAACTACTTTAAAGGGGCTCTATCAGCAAAATTATGCTGTATGAGCTCCACATATGCCTCAATAGCCTTTAAAAAGGCTATTCGGGCACCGCTAATCTTAGGGAGCCTTCACGCACAGATCACATTGAAAGCAATAGGTAAAAAAAAGCCTCCCATTGATTTCAATTGGTAGCGCACGTATGGTGGCACCCATTCAAGTCAATGGGATCTGTTTTTTACGCCGCTCACTGAGAACGAGTTTTATGTTCAGAATGAGTGAGCGTAAACTCCGTGTGAAGGCTCCCTTATTTTAACACCCCCCGCCCCCGCTTTAAAATAATACACTAAAAACAAATATGCAAATTATACTTACCATGCACGGTGGGCGGTCATGCACTGTACGATGTCATCCTGCTGGCATGCCTGCCTCTTCTTTCTTCTTCTAGCGATGCCCTCCAGTCTTGGCTCTTCCATGCCTTGATCTTCTGTTCTTCCGGAATGAAGAGGTTCGCGAGCGTACTGCGCATGCGTAGTTCTAAGGGGTACTTACAACTGCTACAAAAAGTGCCCCGGCGCGTGCGCAGTAGCACTCCAGAGGGAGCACTACTGTGCACGCGCGTGATTTGAACCAAACTCGACGGAAGAACAGAAGATCAAGGCGGGGAAGAGCCAGGACTGGAGGGCATCACTGGAAGAAGAAAGAAGAGGAAGGCGTGACAGAAGATGACGTCAGACCGTGCACTACCGCCCACCGTGCACGGGAACTATAATTTGTATATTTGTTTTTAGGGTATTATTTTAAAACCGGGGGGGGGGGGGGGGAGGGGGTTAAAATAAGACTAGAGGTGCCTGAATAGCCTTTAAAAAGGCTATTCAGGCATATGTGGGGCTCATACAGCATAACTTTGCTGATAGAGCCCCTTTAACTCCATCAAAATCAATACGTGGATGTAATGGACAAACAACAACTTACAATCATTTTATCATTTGTGTCTTCTGCTTCTTTGCAATGGTCCCCCTTAGAGTCCAAAGTGGTAACTTCCAGCCTAGTTCCATGTATGTGGTCAGAGCACGATGCTTTCATGGGAGGGGAGGTGTTATTTTTGGATGTTGGACTTGGCACATGACCATCATAACTGTGCCTTTGTTCGTTCTTCAGGTCATTTCGATAGGTGTGCTGATTTCTCCTGGTGTCTGAGAGGTCAAGTGGTTTATCTGGAGCCTCCTCTTGTTCCTCAGTTCTTGTCTCGCCTTCTGCATTCTTCGCTTCTTTCTCTTCCCAGTCTTGTGCCCCTTCTTGGCTATTTATATGCTTGCTGTTCCTCCAGTGTGCACTTAACACCTGTAGAAGAGACATTTCCTTGTCTTCTTGGCTTTCCCTTCGCAGACATTTAGGGACATCTCCTCTTGAATTTGGTGTCCTAAGTCCTTGGCTTTGCTTAGTTAATAGGTAATGAAGTTTTTCTCTTTGAGTTACCTGGTTTATTCTGTTTTTCAGCCCTTGCTCTCTGACATATAACATAGCTCCTTGTAGCTCTGCCATTGCCACCTTTTCTTCCCAATTATCTTCAGGTTGTCTTCTTTCTAAGGGAGTCTCCCGCTGTTTGTCCAATACAATTTGAGCTGCCCCCTCATTCTGAAAACCAGGAACATGTTGTGCCAGATGCTTTTGGACATAGTGTTGTTTCAAGAAGGTGAATTGTTCTTCTGAGAGAACATGTTTTAAGGGTTCAAGCGGGAAAGGTCGACCACATGTTTCTACTGTATGCTCCTTGGAATTTCTATGAATGGAAAGAACCTGTAGTTATCATAAATGAATGGCCCAATGAGCAATTGCTTTGTATTAGAACTAACTGCTAGAGGTTGGTGGTCTCCAACAGTTATAAAAGTACAATTCCCAGCTGTTATTGCACACTTTGTGACCAATTTATTAAAGGGGCTCTATCATTTGGAAGTCACCGTTTGAGATAGTGATATGCCCAAATAGCCTTTAAAAAGGCTATTCAGGTGCTGCTACTAGATTTTGAAAAGACCCCCCCCCCTTTTTTTTTACATATCAGTAAAACCGATGCACCCTGGGCATTCCCCAAGCCATCGTGCACCCCCCTGCATCATACCTTTGTAACACACCTCCTTTGCTTATGCTCCTGTGATGCCCTCCTCCTCCGTATGTGTAACCACCTCCATTCTCTGTAGTCTCAATCCTGCGCTTTGAAATCTCGGGCATGCGCAGTAACGATCCCTTCTGAGCGCTACTGCACATGCCTGAGCGCCATTTTCTTGTGGACAATGGCAGAAAGCGCACAAGAAAATGGCACTCGAGCATGTGCAGTAGCACTCAGAAGGGAGCGTTTCCGTAGATATAATTGACATGCTGCGATTTCCAAAACCACACCAGTTTTGAAAATCGCGGCGTGTCTGTACGGTGGTTTTTACTGCAAAGTGGGCATGGGATTCGCTAAAATCCCATCCACTTTGCCTGTACTGTAAAACGTTGCAATTTTTCCCGCAGCGTTTCCAACCCGTGGGGCCCCGGCCTTAATCTCCTGGGCCGTGAAGGTCAGCCTACACCCTTCCACCATTAATAAAATGCTGACCGTGGGGCAACATGAACGTTGCTAAGTTTTTCTCCAAAATTTGCAACTTTTTTATGTCAGAAAACTGGCATAGAGTCAGTGTCAAATTCATTGCTTTTAATTTTGCAAAATATTTATAGCTATTGTTTGGAGACATCTACTTTAATTTAGGAAAAAAGACTTCTTAGCTCTTCTGACATGTCTGGTAAGTACTACTCTTAATCATGAAGTAATAATTCTGAAGTATCTTTTTTGTGGCATTTCTCTGTTATAGCAACTAGAAATTTATGGAAATTTGAGGACTAGTTGTTACTAGTGCACAGTTTGACACCACTTTCCAATCAGTCCTGACTGTAAGAAACTGTGTAGTGACACATGTTATATCTACATGCTGTGACCCCCCTCCTCGTGTCCTACAACCAAGTCGGCTGTATTATTATTATTATTATTAACATCACTCCGCACAGAGAACTAAATGATCCTGCAGTGTGTCTGTGTTTCTTTCTTTTTTAGTTGCTCTGATTCCTAGGATTTCTCTATCTGCCATGAGCTTGTATGTGTTTCTCTCTTGTTATATACTACTGTACCATCTATGAAACTGTATCACTGAAATTTCCCCATTGTGGGACTATTAAAGGAATATCTTATCTTATCTCTTTGACAAAGGAAATGTTGTTCAGGATGAATAGCACAATGCAGAGTTATGAGAAAAAATACTAGGGAATTGTTTTATTTTATGGGTCACACATCACCTACTAGGTCAGACATATTAGGAGAGTAGACCATTCCATTTGAAAATTCTATGATACTAAGGGGCCGTTCACACTACCGTCGGACATTAGCATCGGACACTAGCTGTCTCCGTGACATTTTGCATTGATTTAAATGGACATCGGGTGCGTTCTTTTACTGTCCATGGGTGTCTTTAACTGTCTGTTCCCAAAGATGTCCGACTTTTCAAGCGGACAGCAAAAACCTACATGTCGGGTTTTGCTGTCCGCTTGAAAAGTCGGACATCTTTGGGAACGGACAGTTAAGGACACCCACAGACAGTAAAAGAACGCACCCGATGTCCTTTTAAATCAATGCAAAATGTCATGGACACAGCTAGTGTCCGCTGCTAATGTCCGCACAAGATTTTTCCCGGACATTAGCAGCGGACACTAGCTGTTGGACACCAACGGTAGTGTGAACGCTCCCTTAGACTTATGCCTGCACCATATTAATTTATTACACAGCCTCAACAAGTATATAGTATAGCTACGTCACAGCTCTATATAGAATCTTCATTCAACTAACAAACTACCCTATGTAGCCATGTAATGCTATCCTATAACATACACATACAGTATCACCATACAGGGAGAAGTACACTTACAATTCATGGTTGGGGTTACGTTTGTGGATGGGTGGTGATTGCACACTTTGTCCACTCTTGGCTCCTGGTCTCATTACAGCAATGGTTCCATGAAGCTGATTGGATATTCTTTGCTGGTTTTGTGTACTTAGGAACAGCTTTTGCACCCCAGACATAGTCTGGAAAAAAATATACAGTGAAAATAATACTAGGTCTAGCCTAAAGGTATCCATACACTCTATGTTAAAGTTGATGAAAATGGAAAGTTTCACCCATAATGACCATTTGTCAGCTGAAATTTAACAATAAACAATAGTGTTTGCTGATCAATGACATATTGCCATTACATTGATGAGCAAAAGGGTAACAATTAGAGATGAGCGAACAGTGAAATATTCGATATTCGTTTTGAGTAGAGCCTCAATATTCGACTACTCGATCGAATATCGAATCCCATTACAGTCTATGGGAAAAAATGCTTGTTTCAGGGGAAACCACTATTTGTGTTTAGGAGGAGCGCTGTGCAGTTAAAGCACACGGACCCCATTATAGTCTATGGGGTCCGTGCACTTTAACTGCACAGCGCTTGCAGTTGCGCTGAAAAAAAGTAAGCTCCCTCATAACCGCAAGCTGCCAGCTCTCCCGACTAGCAAAGACCAGCCTGCAGCAAATCAACGCTGGTTCTGCAGCAGGCTCATCCTTGCTAGTCAGAAGAGAGCTGGAAGCTTGGTGTTACGAGGCTACTGACTTTTTTGTCATAGTAATGCATTGACCAGCGTTGATTGGCCAGTGTACAGCATTCGGCCAATCAACGCTGGTTCTGCCGTAGGCTCGTCTGTGAGGAGGCGGAGTCTAAAATCGGACAACAATGGAGACTGCTGTGGTCCGATCTTAGACTCCGCCTCCTCACAGACGAGCCTCCGGCAGAACCAGCGTTGATTGGCCGAATGCTGTACACTGGCCAATCAATGCTGGTCAATTCATTCCTATGAGAAAAATTCAGCTCCCTCATAACAGCAAGCTGCCTGCTCTCCTGACTAGTAAGGACGAGCCTGCTGCAGAACCAGCATTGATTTGCCGAATGCTATATAGCATTCGGCCAATCAACGCTGGTTCTGAATCGAATATTTACTGCGAATCGAGTACGAATATTTTGAATACCGTAGTATTCGATTGAATACCTACTCGATCGAATACTACTCTCTCATCTCTAGTAACAATGTTTTGAACTTTTTACTTTCAGGCTCCATATCCCACCATCCACTACAGCTTAGAACATAAGACTACCATCATTTTATAGATAATCATCTTTGCTATCTTATATGCAAATTTGACTTGAGTTATGCAGATTATCATGTACCTGCATTGTTACTGTTCTGCGCCTAGTGGTGGAAAAATCTTTTTCTTCTTGTATACTACAAATTACAACTTATTCTCGCATTCCCTAAAAGCTCAGTGTGTTATTAGGTTTATTCCCAAACGAAAGGTCAGTGGTTCAAATCGAGATTCAGCCATGAAGAAGATTTCCCAAGAAAAGAGAAACAGCATCATCTATCTCATAGATAGAGATCTCTTGGCCAAGAATATTGCCAACTGCATCATGTGACAGTTGGAAGAATACGAAATGAAGTCCGTCCATCCATTCAAAAGCCAAGAGGTGGATGTCTAGGTAAAATATCAGAGTCAACAAGTTGCCTCACCACAAGGTCTATCAGTTCTGGCACGGCAAACACGGCGTACTGTGAAATTTGGTGGAGGAAGCCTGGTGATATGGGGTTATTTCACAGCCAAAGGCGTTGCATACTTACCGTATTTTACGGACTATAAGGCGCACTGGACTATAAGGCGCATTGCCCATGAGCGCCTTATAGTCCGTCTCGGTTCATATATAAGGCGCACCGGACTATAAGCCGCAGTTCGGTGCGCATTATATGTTATTGAAAGCGGCGGCAGGCAGACTTTGCCAGCGGCCGCTTAACCCCCCGCGTGCCAGCCGCTTCTATTGGAAGCGCTCGGCAGGCGAGGAGGGGCTCTATCAGCAAAATCATGCTGATAGAGCCCAACCGTAAAAGTTAGATTAAACTACCCCCCCGTTTTAAAATAAAAGCCTGAAACAGAATGTGAAACTTACCGAGCGGTGCAGGGTGGGCGGGCATTCAGGCCTCCTCTTCCTCCGATGTTCCGTCCTCCTTCTCCGGCGCTCGCGATCTGATAATGGCCTGGGCGCATGCGCAGTAGCCGTAGTAGAAGCATTATGATATTGCGCATGCGCCCAGGCCATTATCAGCGAGCGCCGGAGGAGAAGGACGGAACATCGGAGGAAGAGGAGGCCTGAATGCCCGCCCGCCCTGCACCGCTCGGTATGTTTCACGTTCTGTTTCAGGCCGGCGTGACAGCAGGGCTGCCGGACACTTCCTATTCATTTCTATGGGAGCCGGCATGCGAGCGCTCCCCATAGAAATGAATGGACTGCTTTTTCCATTCATTTCTATAGGGAGCGCTCGCATGCCGGCTCCCATAGAAATGAATGGGAAGTGTCTGTCCATTCATTTCTATGGGGAGCGCTCGCATGCCGGCTCCCATAGAAATGAATAGGAAGTGTCCGGCAGCCCTGCTGTAACGCCGGCGTGTACGGCTGTGATACACGCCGGCGTTCCGTAGTGTGAATGCACCCTTACAGTGCCTTTTATGTATGTATGGAAGCGGCACGCAGACTTTGCCGCCGCTTCCATCCATATATAAGGCGCACCGGACTATAAGGCGCACTTACGATTTCTGAGGAAATCGTAGGTTTTTATGTGCGCCTTATAGTCCGGAAAATACGGTAACCAGGATCACTGGTGGTCGCAATACTGAACTACATGTGAGTATCAAACAAGATGAGTTGCTTTGTACACTTGAGTACTATGAAAGGGCAACTTAGTGTTCCAGCAGGAGAACAACCGAAGCATACGTTGAGATAAGTGAATAAATGGTTTAATGATAATCAAGTAGATGTGCTGGATTGGACCCACAGTCCCCGAACTTCAACCCAATCAAACACTTGTGGGTAGAGTTGAAGAAAAAGCTGTATTTGTATCCAAGTCAGCTGACCAGTATACACTAAAACATTGTGAACATTTAGAATTGACCTGGGATCAGATTTTACTCAATACATGCTTGAATCTGATTGAGAGCATGCCTATAACAATTCAGCCATGTCGAAAGCCAAAGGTGGATTTACAAAATACTAAAATATAGATTTAAAAAAAAAACAAAAAAAAACATTAACAATACAGTTACAAAAATCTGCATAACTAATCATATGCTAAATAGCTGTAAGACAAATTTATGTATGAGATAGCCAAAATGTTTGTCCATTAAAAAAGGTAGTCTCAAGTTCATAGCTGTAGTGGATGATGAGATATGAAGCTTGAAAGTCAAAAGTTCGAAACATTGTTACCCTTTTGCTTGTCAGTGTATCTGGAAAGTCCTCTGTTTTCAAAATTTTGACCCATAGCCAAACAAGAGGTCTTTCATTCATAAACCATCTTAGAATAAGTCATTGATCATGTATGGCCAGTTTGAGCCACTATAATGGCCAATGTGGAACGTGTATGCCCATCTTAGTTGAAAAAACTCAGACCCGATGTTTCAATTAAAGAACCTTTCCCCTTAAGGGTATGCCCTGTGCAACAACACCATCCACAGGGCAGACTACACCGCCAGTGTTCTCACTGACCCAGTGAGACATTCATTGATTATTGCCTGCTCTATATTACTGGCTGTGTGGTAACTGCATGGCCAATTACTAGAATCAGACAATAACTAAATATTATTTTACTATGTTCAGTACAAACACCAGCGGCCCTACCCTGTATTCTGCCAGAACCGCTGGGTGTGACAGCACCCTAAAGAAAGTCTTGTATTTAACCATTCTGGTCCTAAAAGATTACAGACCTGCTGGGTAAAAGCAACTAAAACAGCCAGGAAGCCCACTATACATTGCCTATCACTATTCAAGGGTGCATCAATGGCCCTGATGGCTGGGGCACCGTGGTTTATTGATTGATACTTGGGCATCAGTAGAAGGTACAATATAGGACTCCAACAAACCAAGGGACAGCGCTGAAGGCAGCCATTACATTGTGACACAGACCCTAAAAATATATACTGTAAATCTGCTGTTTTCTATTCCTTCTCCTGTGTCACTCTGTGCTGTATGACATTCTTATCATGTGATCAGTTGTGATGAGTAGTTCTATAAGTCTAAAGTGATAAAGGGGAGTGGGTAATGAATGAGAAAAATCTTATTACTGATTCTTGGTGGTCACACATATCATACCATGTCTGCCTGGCGAGCTTCATTATCCAATCCTTGTAAATGCTTTACTGCTGGTGACAGTCTTAAGACAGCTGAACCTGTTTCTGGAACATAGAATCAAAGAATTATATCAACATCAAATGCTTTTCAATTTGAGATATTTATATATTAACAACATACTGGTATTGTTGGCAAATTCCATTATGGAGGGAAATCAACTACTACGAACATTGGAAGACACAAGGGTCAGGCATGTTGGATTTTAAAATGCAGGAAGAAGCAGTGAGAGAAATATCTGGCAGCCATTTACACCAATAGATAGATATCTAAAGTGAATGATTTAAGCAGCCCACTACTTTCAACGTATCTCAGATGAATTCACCAGTTTTGTTGGGTTCAGCCAACCATGTAATGTGTATGAGACTTATTCTCAGCCTATGAAGAATGTCATGGAAGGTAAAGATCAGGCAGCTGGACAACAAATTGGGAACCTACTTTAAATTCTGTATTGTAATATTCTCCATAGCCTCACTTATATATGCCAAGTATAGTATGTGTATGGTATATGTATACCAAACTGGTATGTGTTTTATGGTAATATATGACTGACCTTCAGGCACTTGACGCTCTGGAATATTTTCTGGTGTCTCCCTCTCTTTGTTTGTCTTTTCGGAGCTGCTTTTCTGATTTGCGAGCCCGGGGTGCTGTACTTCAACGGTGACATCATTTTCTGGGGTATGACTTCTGGATCTGCTTGTCTCACTAATAACATGGAATAAAACAATACAATGTATCTTTGTTTCTTTTATTATGTTATTATATTATATTTATGTTACATTGTTATGTTATATGGTATTTTTTTATTGCATAAAATTATCACTGCATAAATATGGACAATATCACTGTGACTAATGTGTGATGCTTTGGAGCTTTAGCTGTGACTTCAGTGTCTATCTATGGATTATGGTACATTGTTTATAATGTTTGCAGGTTTCTTGAAACTTCTTTCACTTTTAGGAAACATTGAAGTTGTGGTACTGTGGTCAACACCATGAAGCCATAGCTTAAAAATCACTTACAAAACTAGCAGCCACAATTGGGCTATGATGTCTAAGGATGCCAAATGTCCTCTGTATCGAATAAAAAGACCCTAGTGTCATTAAATGCACATGGTAGGTGAGGGCTCTAGTACAGTTGCTAGGTAAGTAAATCAATTGTAATTAACTGGAGCAATTACTACTGTGTTTCTTCGAAAATAAGACCTACCCCGAAAATAAGCCCTAGCATGATTTTTCAGGATTTTTGGAGTATGCTTGAGATATAAGTCCTACCCCGAGAATAAGCCCTATCCCGAAAATAAATAAGTATATCAGAGGCCTACTAGCAGACAACTAGAAGTGCTGGCGAACAATAGGGCAACTCCACCAAATATGGAGGGTGTCCTCATTGGTTTGGCACTGGGTTAGAGTTAGTATGGTTTACAAATCCCTCTCCCAAGCTGTCACAAAGTCCAGTTTAACAGAGGCAGGTGGAGCATTTACCTCACTCTAGAGTCTAGTTGAAGAAGAGGGAGCCATTATCGGTTGTCCTATAAAGACATAGCCTTTCAAAAGTTTGTAGTCTGGACTGAAGTTGTAGTGGGTGTTATTGTTCACAAAAATTTTTAAAATATGGTTGGTTGAAAAGGCTTTGAATGGAGGGAGCACATTGAATGAAATAATCCGTGGGATGACATGCTTACCAAGGAGGAAGTCATTAAGGAGCCTGAATCTAATGTGTCTCCACCAAGCAAAGACCTCCAGGAAAAACGGGTTGCATAAGAAGGGGAGTAGGGGCGAGATAGGGTTCTGCAGACTATACCGGCATTTCGTTTTCTGTCATCGCTACAATATGTAACCAGCGACCCTGGCATCAGGAGGGAAGTGGATAGATAGATAGATAGATAGATGGATAGATAGATAAATTGCGGAGTCCATTTCCAAACATTTCAAGTACTTTATTCAATATTCAAGTTAACGCTTTGAAGTCACAGGGTTGAAGTGCTAGCACATACAGTCAACCTCCCCAGGCCCTATGTCCTTCCAGCTCTGTTGTACCTCCCCTGGTGTCTGTGACATCACCACTACACCGATGCAATGTAAAGGAAACTTCAGTCTGAAGCTGAGTGTACGTTCACCTGTGCTCTGTGGCATAGTTTGGGCTACATGCATACATACACGCTGGTCCGAACTATGTCACAGAGCATCTGAAGTATGCTTTTTCATCTGGTTCCTTAACTTGTGCATGCTTCACTGGAGACAGAAACATACAAGACCACCATCCTCCTAATACATGGAATTCCCACTGTCAGACATTCATGTTGTGGATCTGCATGTTAGAATACCTCTTTTATAAATAGAATATTTGGTAAGATACAGGGGCGGATCCAGGGCCGGGTGAGCCGGGCAACCGCCCGGGGCCCCGCGCTTAGCGGGGCCCCGCGGCGCGGCCGGGACCTAACAAAATGGTCCCGGTCGGCATGTCCCGATTCCAACTGAGCTCAGCGTTAAAGCAGCTCCTGCTTTAACGCTGAGCTCCGGCATTTGTAGCCGCGATGTGATGACGTCATCACATCGCGGCTACAATATGTGTATGAGGGAGAGAGCTGCAGGGGAACGAGGAATGGTGAGTGAGTGTGTGTGTGTGTGTGTGTGTGTGTGTGTGTGTGTGTGTGTGTGTGTGTGTGTGTGTGTGTGCGCGCGCGCGCGCGCGCGCGCGTGTGTGCGCGCGTGTGTGTGTGTGAGAACAGCATGACACTAGGGAAGATGGAGGGGGAGAACGGCATGACACTGGGGCAGATGGAGGGGGGAGAACGGCATGACACTGGGGCAGATGGAGGGGGATAACGGCATGACACTGGGGCAGATGAAGAGGGGGAGAGAACAGCATGACACTGGGGCAGATGGAGGGGGAGAACGGCATGACACTGGGGCAGATGGAGGGGGAGAATGGCATGACACTGGGGCAGATGAAGAGGGGGAGAGAACGGCATGACACTGGGGCAGATGAAGAGGGGGAGAACAGCATGACACTGGGGCAAATGAAGGGGAGAGAACAGCATGACACTGGGGCAGATGAAGGGGGGAGAATGGCATGACACTGGGGCAGATGAAGGGGGGAGAATGGCATGACACTGGGGCAGATGGAGGGGGAGAATGGCATGACACTGGGGCAGATGAAGAGGGGGAGAGAACGGCATGACACTGGGGCAGATGAAGAGGGGGAGAACAGCATGACACTGGGGCAAATGAAGGGGAGAGAACAGCATGACACTGGGGCAGATGAAGGGGGGAGAATGGCATGACACTGGGGCAGATGAAGGGGGGATGACATGACACTGGGGCAGATGAAGGGGGGGGAATGGTATGACATTGGGGCAGATGAAGGGGGGAGAACGGCATGACACTGGGGCAGATGAAGGGGGGAGGACGGCATGACACTGGGGCAGAGACGGGGGAGAAATGAAACTGTGGGCAGATAAAGGGGGAGAATGGCATGAAACTGGGGACATGAAACTAGGGGTAGATGAAGGGTGTATATGAAAATGGGGGGGAGATATAATTTACGGGTGACTGTAGGAGAATTATACTGTGTGGAATCATATGAAAATTGAATGAGAATGGGTGGAGTCAACATAAAAGTGGGCGGGGTCTAATTTGCTGCAGCGTGCTGCGCGCGCCGCACATTTTGTTCCCTCTTTCTGGTCTTCAACAGTTGGGAAGTACAGGTTAGAAGTGCGAGACCCCCAGTAAGTAGGGCCCCGCCAAAGTCATTTGCCCAGGGCCCCGCAAACCCTGGATCCGCCACTGGTAAGATATATCTGCAGTGGTTTTCTCTAAAGTATTATAAGGGAAGAATTATAACCAACTGAATGTGAAGTAATACATCTACCTGGTTATTAATGAAAATGTCTTTGTTGCTGAAAGCAAAGTGATCAGACTGGAAACAAACACTGGCCCATTACAGACTGGAGGAACCTGTTAAGCATAAATCATACACACCCTTTTTATTCCTATTATATGCTAACATATGGATGTATTCCAAGCAGTTTCTCACAAACTACTGAGCTATGTCCAGAATAGCTAAGGCTATAGCATTAGGACAGACCAGTATACCACTATAACATAGAACAGATATGTGTCTCACTATTCCCTCTTGTCTGTTCTGTTCATGTATTGGCTCTCAGTTCCAGGTACACAACTAGGAAAAACTGGGCCCCAGCAATCTTACAACTGGGCCTCCCAGCCCCTTATGGTGTAATACTCTTTACTGGCCTCAAATGCTATAATGTCCATTTTACTGGAATGCACATGGTATAACACTTACTTTCCTGGCCCACACATAATATAAAGCCCTCTTTCCTATCTCCCACATGGTATAATATCCCTTTCCTGGCCCCCACACAGTTTACTGCCCCCTTTCCTTGTCCTCCACATGGTATATCTCACCCTTTACTGATCCTTCATGCCGTATATTGTTTCTTTTATTAGCCCCTGCACACTATATGGCTCCCTTTATAGACCCCCACATCGTGTAATGCCCCCAGTACTGACCACCACACATATTATACCGTCTCTTTATAGGCTCCCACACAGCATACAACCTGCTACATTGGATCCCACACATTATATTGCCTCTTTATTGGCCTCCATACAGTATACTGCATCCTTTATTGGCACCCACTAAGTATACTGCTCCTTCATTGGCCCAATACATTAAGTGCCGCCTTTATAGGCCCCATATAGTAAATGCCCAATTAACAGGTCCATATAAGTAAATGTCCCCTTTACATAGTCCCATATAGTAAGTGCCCCTTTACAAATTCTAATTAGAAAGTTCCACCTGTACAAGCACCCAAACAGTAATGCCCCCTTTACAGGCACCCACACAATATACTTTCCTTCATATTGGACCACACACAATATACTGCCACCATACAGTGACTTTAGGCCACCATAAACTGCTTTACTCCAGCAGGTAATGGCTGGTATTCACTAACCCATCCTTGCTCCTGCCTGGGACTCCTCTGCTTCATAGAGGAGCTAGACAACAGAAAGTTACCATTCTGTATTTCTTCCAAAAAAGGGAACATGGTTCTATGACTGCTACAGCTGTAGTTATACCAATGTGTGAACAAAACAGTGTGAGCCTGGTACTGGCCCACAATGGAGAGGTATTTGAGCATTAATCCCAACAATAATCAAGAGAGAATGTCTGGAACACCATCCCCCCCATTGTTTATCCAAGCAGCATATATATAATTTTGGCAGTGCCTGGTTGTAATCAATTCACTAACAATAGTATTAACGATAATGGAAAAATGAAAATTCCATATTGGACATAATTAATAAAAGCTGATAAGGTTAATAAAGTCCCCGTGGTGCTAGGGCAGATGTCTCCAATATATGACTGTCCAGCTGATACAAGCGGCCAATATCTAGCAAACACAAGTGGTCTTAAAGGAAACAGGACAACCACAGATTAGAGACCATTGAGGTAGAGCATCCATTTACATTGAAGCACTGTAAACTCATATTATACCTGGGATCAATCTCCCCACATTTGGCTTTCCTCAGCTCACCCATCAGAGTTTTGTTCTCTTCCTTCAACATATTAATTTCATTGGCTGCAAAAGAGAAAAAAATTGTGTTAAAGTACTAATTCTGTCCATTGCACATTCACACTAAAACACTGTTTGTCTACCCAGGATGCCATTGATCAAGCATGCACTGAATTCAGTGTGAAATCTAACCACTAAGATAACAGCAGACAGTAGGGAATATGCATTTTTCTGAAGCCTGGGTGACTTTGTGACTAAATAAAAGCATCGTAGTTACAAAAAACCCACTGCTACAGCTTCTAGACCACATAACAACATATTCCCATTATCAGAACAGGAGGCCCGGAGAACAATAGGCTCTTATGGGATAAAAACTCAATGAACTGTGATAGAAGAGAAAGAAGTCTTTGCATTCCTTTTAAGATACATACATTAAGTATGTAGTCAATCTAAGGTTGGCCATAGACATCAGATATTTCTCACCATCCTCCCCCTATAAATGTATGTTCCACTTTGCTAAGTGTGCTTGTGTTCTCAAGGAAGATGTGGGAGGAAGTCATTACCAAACACTGGCAGTAGCTAACCCCCCATCTTCCAAGGCAGTAGATGTCTCACCAAAAATAACGTGATCTGTCAGCTTATTTCTATCTATATTAATCACAATTTCATGCTCTTATTTCTAAAATTAAGATGTGGATTAGTTACTGTTCACTATCATTAGTGGTGAGACTTGTCCTTTTCTGATTAGCATAGTCACATTGGCGCACACTTACTTCTGCAGCTTTAGACTGTCTAGTATAAGTTTCTACCACCTATAAGACTAGGTTCACATCTGAGCTTGACTGCTAAAGTAGCGGTTACCAGCAGACCCCATATAAGATAATGAGTTTCTGCCGGGTGTCCACCATATTTATACTGAAACCATCGGAGAAAAAAGCCCTCCGCACAGGATTTTTCTTTCCAATGATTTCTGGCAGTTTGTGCGGTGGTGCAGATGTGAACTTAGCCTTAGATAACTCCATGCCAGGAATTTGCTGAAAATATTGCTGAAATTCTGACACATATTGTCACGTATTAAGCCATGCCCCTTTCCTGCTAAATCACAATCCATTCCTTGAGAGCCATAATAAATATGGTGGCCAGCAAGTAAGACAACTTTAGTTCAAATTAAAAGTGTTATTGCCACGAAACATATTTATCCTGTATCCATAGGGTAGAGGACTAATTGCTGATGTGATCACTTAGACACCCACCAATTCTGACTCCCCTCAACTTCTGTTGTGAATGCAGTTGTGGGAAATTGTCTAAACCCCTGATGCCCACAGACACACCACTACTCCCATTCACTTCAAGGGTGAGCAAAAGAAAGCCAAAGTACAGCACTCATCTATCTCTGGTGCTCTCATTGGACTTAAAGAGGAGCAGGGGTGCATCTGTGTCCACCAGGGGTTGTGACTGCTTTTCCCACAGCTGCATATACAGCAGGGTTAATACACCCCCTATCTAGGATTGGTGGAGATCTCAGTGGTCAGACCACCACCATTCAGCAATTTGTTTCATAGCATAACCTCTTCAAGTCAAAATTCTGGTGTATTTAACTTCTAAACCTGTTCCAACGTTTATATCTCTATTTAGAAACAATGGCCTTGAATCAGTTTGCCTATAGTAGTAATATGTCTTTGTGTACTGTATGGCAATGCTTATTTATAGGCACTTCATCAAATGTGACCTGTTATTACTGGTCCTTATCAGATAACTTACACTACCAAGTATAGTTCAGATATTCAGGTATGTAACTCTGGGTTTACTAAATAATGAATACTGTTACAACTCTACTACTATACTGGCAAAACCAAGGAGAACTGTGATATGTGCATACATGTGCCAGTAGATGGGCTGACCACCTTAAGGGGATTCCAAGATTAGGAAAACATATCTGTTAAGAGATGAGATATAGAGGAGAAACAAAAATGTCAATCTAATTGAGGGTCCAAATGTTCAGACGTTCAGAATGTACTCACTTAGAGATGAGATCTGTTGAAGATTGTGGAAATGACAGTTTTCATATTCTTGTTGCTTCTTCTTTGCTAGTTCTTGGGTTACTGTGCATCGGTCGCACAGACCAGCTCTCAGCCTGAAAAATCACAGCAAAACATGTAAAATCTGATGCTAAATATTAATAACTTTCTCTTTCTTTCTTTCTTTCTTTCTTTCTTTCTTTCTTTCTTTCTTTCTTTCTTTCTTTCTTTCTTTCTTTCTTTCAGGTTCATATGCAAAGAACATTAACAAGCAACTGGGACATCAAATAAGCGCAACACTTAGAGTACTGCCAAAAATGTGAACAGCCATTCAGCAATATGAACAGTGAACTGTAATCTCACCTGTTTTCAAGCACCTTAATATTTTCATTGAGAACTTTTTGCTGTTCCCTTAGTAAGTGGTTCTTAGAAAATAGCTCCTCGATCCTTTGTGAGTCTCTAAATTCAATCAAAAAGTCAAATCACTTATGACCACTCTTACCATTGTCTGTATATATACAATACTATATGCCTAACTATTGCAGATTCAGCCAACACACCATGGCCATCTGTACAATTATCATTGCTAATTAGTCTTATTTTATAAGATAAAACAAGTGACATTTTGTTGTTAGGTAAAATCATTTTAAGCGTTAAATGACGGAGATTTTTAGGAACCGTAAAGGGATCAAACAGTATGCCTGCAATGCTTTTTTCTTCAGGCAGAGGGAGTGGGAGGGTTTCTCTGAGTCTCTGATTGGTCTTCAGTTTATATATTTAGATTGTATTAGTGTCCAATATAAATAATATCCGTGGGTTTCATAAATCAGCAATGCATGGTAGCTTAGAGAAATTGTGGGGTTACTCACCGACACTTCTCCATTGTTAATTCTGTGAGCTTTGTTTGCATACCTGAAACAGAGAAGATCTCTTACTGGGAGGGGGAAATAGAACACAAAAGTATCACAGTATCGCATATATAATACACAGTCATTAATACAAATCATGGAAGTGATTACCAAGTATTCAGTATATCATGATGATAATATATCTATGTACGATCAATTAAAATTAAAAAAAATCTCCAATACATTTTCTATGGATTATGATTGGATTGTGCCTCATTATCTTCAATGATGGTCATATCATGTGTATGATCATTTGTAGACAGGTTAATTGTATAGTCCATACATATTAAAATGTCCAATAATTTATGGTTGCCCTTTATGATATAAGTTAGGTGAGTATATTTTGTACAGGTAGACGTCTGCAGCATTTTTCTCTCTTGTTTATCAAAGGAGTGGTTAATAATTAGAGCAACAGCATTGTTGCTGCGAGCCAGAAAGACGGCGTAACCTTTAAAGAGCGTATTACACATAGCGCTCTGTCATTTACCAGACACCAGTTATGAGGATTATTATTGGACATTGTAAGACTTTTCTCACTGCATTATTTTATTTTCATCAGAATTTCTCATATTTTCAATGACATGAATAAAGTGAACTGCAGTTTTGTCATTAGCAGTACTGGAATGGTAATAGGACCTCATTTTAAGTAAATGGGATCTCTCAGGATTGTTGAATTCATCATAGTTGTCCTGACTCTGTTCTGAACAACATCTATGAAGCTACCATAACTATGAAAAACTGAATCTGATTCTTTATAGTCGAGAAATAAGATGTCTATGTAATAGATTCCTGTATGGTTTTTAGAATAGGGAACTACAGTGTTCTTTAGGACAACTTTAGGTAACTTGTTAGTGCTTGAGACATCTGCCTGTAAACACCAGAGGTACTTTTGCACTTTCATTGCAGAGAAATCTTATAACTTGTGGGAAATAATTACGAAGAACAAATCACTGAGTTGTCTTCCTTGTCAAGTTGATAAAAATTATTTGTACCGTATTTTACGGACTATAAGGCGCATTGCCCATGAGCGCCTTATAGTCCGTCTCGGTTCATATATAAGGCGCACCGGACTATAAGGCGCAGTCCGGTGCGCATTATATGTTATTGAAAGCGGCGGCAGGCAGACTTTGCCAGCGGCCGCTTAACCCCCCGCGTGCCAGCCGCTTCTATTGGAAGCGCTCGGCAGGCGAGGAGGGGCTCTATCAGCAAAATCATGCTGATAGAGCCCAACCGTAAAAGTTATATTAAACTACCCCCCCGTTTTAACATAAAACCCTGTAACAGAATGTGATACTTACCGAACGGTGCAGGGCGGGCATTCAGGCCTCCTCTTCCTCCGATGTTCCGTCCTCCTCCTCCGGCGCTCGCGAACTGATAATGGCCTGGGCGCATGCGCAGTAGCCGTAGTAGAAGCATTATGATATTGCGCATGCGCCCAGGCCATTATCAGTTAGCGAGCGCCGGAGGAAGTGGTCAGGACATCGGAGGAAGCCTGAATGCCCGCCCGCTCACCCTGCACTGCTCACCCTGCACCGCTCGGTAAGTTTCACGTTCTGTTTCAGGGTTCTGTTTCACGCCGACGTGACAGCAGGGCTGCCGGACACTTCCCATTCATTTCTATGGGAGCCGGCATGCGAGCGCTCCCCATAGAAATGAATGGACTGCTTTGTTCCATTCATTTCTATGGGAGCCGGCATGCGAGCGCTCCCCATAGAAATGAATGGACTGCTTTTTTCCATTCATTTCTATGGGGAGCGCTCGCATGCCAGCTCCCATAGAAATGAATGGGAAGTGTCCGGCAGCCCTGCTGTCACGCCGGCGTGTATGGCTGTGATACACATGGCGTTCCGTAGTGTGAATGCACCCTTACGGTGCCTTTTATGTATGTATGGAAGCGGCACGCAGACTTTGCCGCCGCTTCCATCCATATATAAGGCGCACCGGACTATAAGGCGCACTTACGATTTCTGAGGAAATCGTAGGTTTTTATGTGCGCCTTATAGTCCGGAAAATACGGTAATCAAAGTTTCTTAGGAAAGTAGTTTGAAGATTTATGTGTGAATTGTCCCATATTGAATACAACCTAGTGGCCAGTTAATGTCCCCAAAGAAACCTCCAAATAGGGTTGTCTTATTTGTAATTTTTTTGGGTATCTTAGATGTACCAATGTTTTTTATTTTGTTTGTTTGTTTTTCTTTGTATATTGTGAGCCCCATTTAGAGATCACAATGTGCATTTTTTTCCCTATCAGTATGTCTTTGTAGAATGGGAGGAAATCCACGCAAATACAGGGAGAACATACAAACTCCTTGCAGATGTTAATCCTGGCGGGATTCGAACTCCAGGACTCTAGTGCTGCAAGGCTGCAGTGCTAACCACTGAGCCACCATGTTGCCCCACATACCAATGTTTTTTTAGAATAAGGATGCCCACTGCAATGTCCATGGTGTATAGTGTTAATATCTTTTCTAAAAGTATATTCTTCTGAGATCAATGTGTTAGATCTGCCAATACATGGTTCAGGTTTCAGAATACATCGGTTTCTTTTACAACGCTTGCCAATATCTGTAATGACTGCTTGAGTTATCTTATATATAATATGGGCCATCATGTATTATACAGCACCAGCTTGCATACCTATGGCTTTTGAAACTCTGTGCCACACACGTTGATAAATGTCTGTTCATTACTGAGAAAATATTCTATGCCTTAACAACCTGTGACACGTGACAAACCTGTCTGTCGGGTTTCTGGCTTTTTACACAATTCCAACAGCTATTTGCACTTCAACTTAAACTGTGTTTGTGATCTAAGACAATGTGACATTGAAAGAAGTCCCAAATACTTGTTAAATTCCATGTCCCTTGGTGTGATCTGAGGTTACGAGATGTCTGGTCACACATCAGGCCATGGTGGGTTGAAGGGATTTTGTTACAGTTACAGTGCCAATATGAACATTGGATAGGCATCCACGTATAGCATAGTAAAAGAAGTCCTATAGTCATCTTGAAGCTGCTCTAACAAGACCCTGGTCAAGCTGGAAAAGATGGTCTGACCTGAGAGATGCCTAGAGCCCAATTGTAGAAATATCCTGATTATACATGGGGGTGAAAGTACCATCACAAAATGGTTATCTCTCTATGTCCCAATAATTTCCTAGAACTGTACTGCATCTATATGACTCTAGACCAGAAAACAGAATCATAAAATTTTAAATGAGCCACATAAATTTTATCATGTTCTACATTATAAATTCTAAATAGCTGCTGTATGGTTCTAGAGTGTGAAAGCCTGGAGACAATTTGTTAGGTTTTTCAGTGAACCATGGCGTCCACATTGGAACAGAGTTGCTCTACAATTTAATAAATATTGTAATATACTTTATTAACAGATTTTGGCTCCTTTCTGTGAAATCCTGCACTGAAATCCACTTTGTTTCCCTGTTTGTTGCTAGGTGAATTCTTATTTGTGACTGGAGTTCGGTGGGTAGGGTCAGGTGTAATGCAGAAATCTGAGGATGGTGGGGGGTCACGTTTAATAACATAGAACATTTTGGTGTCATATGAAAGATGAGATTATTGGCTTTCACATGACATCAAGAGCATGGTTCTACTTGTATTATTTCCAACAATATCACCAGTTGTAATCACAGTTTAGGACTGACAGAAGCTAAATATAAATAAACCAATCCTATCTATTGTTCAGTGTTCTTTGTTATAAAACGCCTGTGATATATCTATTAGAAGTGACCTGTACTCCAGTTACAAGCAGTGTATAGATCTTGACTAGCAATGTATAGGTAAACATAGTAGATTTCAGTATGGACTATCTGAAAGCAATGCTATGATAGAGGGGGAGAAACTGAGCTCTGTGATATATAGGTTCATAGGGCTTAGAGCATTATTCCTAAGTAAAAAGCAAAGTAAATTCTGACAGGGCTCTCAGGGGATACAGTAGGAGTCCTGCTAACCATACCCAAACAGATATGCTTCAATAACTTTGTAATGAAAAGGTATGCAATTGTAATATACTTAGCATTTAGTTCCTCTGCTTGCTGTCAGTGAATGGGAAATATTCTTGAATTTTGTCTTTTAACACCGGTGATGGTGCCAACACACGACAGCAACATTAGACACTATTTTGGCAATATGAGGGCATTGACAAATGTCTTACGTATACAATGTGCTTTAATCCTTCTTATTTCTCTGTATTTAATAGAACTGAGAATACCTGCGGGGATTCACATCATGTAGTAATATACAGTACATGTGACACTGTATTAAAGATGTCAGGATTAGGATGCCCATCTGCTAAATGGATAGACAAAATGTGTCTGAAGATACCCTAAGCCAGGGGTAGACAACCTTTGGCACTCCTTCTGTTGTCAAACTACAACTCCCAGCATGCATACGTGCTCTGCTGTTCTTGGAACTCCCATGGAAGTGAATGGAACATGTTGGGAGTTGTAGTTTCACAGCAGCTGGATGCCGAAGGTTGCTGACCGCTGCCCTAAACCAAATGTGTATGTGTGGAAAAATATTTTTTAATTCTCACAGCCTAGGACAGTGGTTTACAGCCTGTAGATCTTGAGTGGTTGCAAAACTTCTACTCCCACCTGCAAACTGGTGGGAGTGCTAATTTTGGTCACAGGTTGGAGACCACAGAATTTTGGGAAAAGTATGGATGTACTAATAAGTATATGATTCGATATAATAGACGACTGAAGCCACAGAAACACCAGACTGCAAACAGCATGTGACTGAGCGGAGAGGCAAGTCTACTCATGAGATCTTCTCCTCCGACCTGTCTCAACGCACAGGAAAACAATGCAGTCTCACCACTGGCCATACTAGTTTAACCAACACAGCCCATTACACTCTCTCTTTCCCAGGACATTTTTCTCAAGGTTCTCTAACGTGTCTTATCCTGTCCTTGAAAAACAAGACATATCATTAATCCTGCCTGAAGCTTCAGAGATGATTCTGAAACTTTTGAATGAAATTGTAAGATGGTATTAACAAAGTTTATACAAAATATATATTCAGAGAATGGAGGCGAATGCGGTTCCTTGCAGAGTGGGTGGGAGCACTGCCACTATACAGGGAAATACAGTGAAGGGGATGCAGCAGATTCATTGCTGTGGTCTGGTCTCTACATTCTCAGCAGAACTAAGCAACTTTGCAACTAGTGTTAAAAAAAGTAATCTTTCTTTTCTTAAGAACCTTCTAAGAGCAGAAACAGAGGCAGACAGAAAAGGAAGAAGATATGGCGGCAGGATCAGACTACACAGAAACATGCAGGGGAGCAAAGGGAAGATTTTTCATGAGACTCTGCTCCATTTATTTTCCATACATTGCAACAGAAAAAAAACACTGAAAAAGTATGCATGTCCTTTGAATAAAATGTTAACCAGAATTAACATTTCCCAAAAATATTATTAAGGACTTCCTGCCTCTTTGAAGTTCATTCAGGTTCATAGGTGTTAGCAGGAGGTAATTGTGAGCTGTGATAACTGTACTGTAATGTCTACTATATCTAGCCTTACCTAGTACTTCCTTATCATGGATCTCCTTTAGTCTGTGCAGAGCTTCCGCAAAGTTTTCATTCGCCATATTGCCTCTTGGACACGCCACACTTTACGTCCACAGATTCAAGGTTGTAACCATTCATTTGTTGGCCTTGAAATAGAAAGGGATAAACAATTATTTACAACCCCACACACTACAATACTGTTCCCCCCAACCAATGACTTGGGGTTCACCCTTAGCATCTTGCTTGTGGCCCACTTGCTGGTAACCATCATAATCTTTATTTACTAGAATGCAATCTGGTAGATGTGAATACAAGAGACTTTGTACTTTATGTTATTAACAGTTCCATCATTCTGTAGCATCCTTAGTTTCCCAGAAATACTGCAAATACAAGACACAGAGAAGGGATATGGAGCTGCAGTATATTTCCCTAAGTGTAAGGTCAGAGTGGAGGAGAAGTATCAGGAGACAGTCATCACAGCACAAATCATAGCCCGGACATAACATGAATTGTCTTAATGTATATGAATTTACTTAGCGCCAAATTAACTCAATAGCCAATAGTCTTCAGTAAGCTTGTAAACTTCTAGTGGTGGCTGCAGATAGTCCAAAATTATAATTTAACATTTTATCAATAGGAAATTGGTGATATGGAGCTCAAAGCATCAATCTCTATAAAGATATATACTAAAATGAATCTGAAGTTGGGACTTAATGAGTTTTACTGTTTAGGCCTTCAGTTAGGCAGGGTTTACATGTACTGTTCTCCCCCCCTTCTATTATCATCTTGGTGAGGCAATTAGTGGGAAGTTGTCCTAGTCACAGATTTCTTCTAAAGCGGTTGTCCAGTTTCAGCACAGAAATATTATTGTTTGTATAATGAAAAGTTCTACAATTTTCCAATATAATTTCTGTATCAATTCTTCACGGTTCTCTAGAGCTCTGCTTGCTGTCAATTCTTTGTTTATTTCCAGGGGATAAAAATCAGTCCATGGTCATGTGATCTACAGTCCATGGTCATGTGATCTACAGTCTATGGTCATGTGATGAGCACACAGGTGAACAGCTCTTTACCAGACAGATGTCTGATTTCTGATCTGTGACTACAATGAGCTGTGCACCTGTGTGCTCATCACATGACCATGGACTGCAGATCACATAGTCATTGAAACTGGACAACCCTTTTAAATGTTTTTCTTTCTTAGTGAGCACCTAATACATTGGAGACTGATACCTTGTGGCTTAGTGACTCAGCAATGGCTCCAGAAATGAATACGTCTAGTGAAGACCCTGCTACATTGCCAGGAATGTTGTGTTTGAACAAGCTAATGAGAGTGCCAACACATAGCAGCAACGTTACACAATATTTTGGCAATAACAAGAAATCTGCAACTTGATGGATGAAATCACTGTATGGATTTACGTACATCTTACATTTATATCATGTTTCACCCCATCATATTTTTCTTGCTCCTCTTTTATTATTACATTCAATGCTACCACAGATTTAAACATTGGAATATTTTAACCCAACTTCAAGACTTTATATGGGAAATTAAAAAAAAACATTTAAGACCTAGCCATCTTCTCTTTATTCTATTGTACAAGAAGGACTACTTTTGAGAAATCAATAAGACTCCACTTTTGGCCTTGACACTTTTCATTAAGTGTGTGTGGCCAAGGTTGGGAAATGGTCAGATCCACTCCCCATCCTATACTCCTAAACATTTATGCCACAAAAGTGAAGTAAATTCTACCAGAATCTCATGTTTTAAGGGTGCCCTCCAATGGAGTAGGGAGCAACAAGAGGAACATAAAATACCTGAGTCTTGACGAATTACCCCAGAACTACTATGGAGACATCTTTTCAATCTTTTTCTGTAGTGAAACAAGCTGAAATATTATCTGGGTTATGATGGAAAACTGTACAGTGCAGGTGAGTATTTGTCCTGTATACCCTGTGTGTCATCTGACCCATTGTAAAGAAAACTGACATAGCAGAGAACTTGTTATTTCACTTTATGTTGACTGTCTGGTTGAACTTGTGAGGATTAAAGGTTAACCACACCTCATATTAAGAGTAATTCAACAAAAATGGTAATACACATTCATTTCTGGAGATAACAATGCCAACATAAAGACCCTCATAAAAATGGATTGACTACATAGCTATTTGTTCCTCTCATTCTGCACATTTGGATAGATATGGATAGGAGATACTCATAGGTGTTTCTGGTTCTATGGCTATTGCCTCACTTGCTCTTCTTATAATACAAATGCTGTTACTACATTATAATAATGACCATATCAAATGTATTTCTCCAGAATGTCCTGACTACTGTTAGGGTCTTTCAGGCTTCTCAATGATGTCCTCCCCATTTTAAGCATTAGTGTATTCTTCAATGAGTCTTTACATCTGTAGAACTTTAGTTTGGCTGACACTGCTTCAAGTGAAAGGTCAGACGTGATTTGGTCCATACTCAAGGTTGCGCTACTATTTTATTCCATGGTCTTCTCAGAAGTCTCCACCAATCATGTCAGTTGGTTAGTGTTTATCTATAATAACTTATTTCCAGGCACTAGACAAGTCCAGTCAGGTTGAATATTACTGTTCCTAGTACAGCAAAACCAGATCTGTAGATTAAGAAGATAAGAGGAGTTCTGAATTCCCTACTCCATCACTGAGTGTACTACCAACTACCTATGGATAGTATTACTTACCACTAGGTGTGTCACTCTGCATAAGGTGAGGATTTATCAACATCATCCAAATTACTGAGGCATATAAACTGGGATTCTGGGTCAGCAATTATGGGTACTCGGCACTGAAATGTGCACGTCTGCTGCATATTCATGGGTTGCACTAACAAATGTGGGGCCAAAGTTACAGATTGTGCTGTGTACAATATCTAGGAATACTACATAGTTGTGTTCATGGATGCTTAAAGGGATTTTTTCTTCTGGGCATTCATGGCTCTCATAAAGGATGGGAACCTATACAGCATAGAATAGATGGTCTCTGTTCACATACATAAGGATAGCCTTTTAAAAACAAGGCAAAGACACCCATTCAGGCTTTCTAAAGCAATCTTGGAAGCCAAAACCCGGGGTGAATTCAAAAAAGAGCAGTACCATCTGAGATTTACAGGTTCTCGCTATATATCTCTCCAAATCTGCTTTTGGCGTTAGAAATGGCATCAACAAAACCTGAATGTGTAACTAAGGTAAATGTCTTTTAGTTAGCGCCAGCATTTTTGTTCTGATTTATTTCTTTGTATATTCTCATAGCACCCAGAGTTCAAATTTGATGATCGTGAGCTCCATATCCATGCATAGATGTAATGGTAATTGATACAATTATTGCTGCCACTATATGGTCTCCAAAACTGTGCTTTACATTGCGTTATTATTAAGTTCAATAGAAAAAACGGTATTCAAAAAGTGTGTAGGTTCCACCTAGAGGTGACAGCAAGCATTCAGAATTTTATCGCTTAATGTGTACCACAAATTCTAAAACAACATTTTCACCACCTTCCTTTCACTCAGACTCTTATCTAATAGTATCTGCACCCTTATCCAGCCTCACACAGAGGTCTATGGAGAGGGTAGGAGGGAGGAGGAGAAGGCTCCTCTGGCTAGTAGTTCATTTATTGCCTCACTCTATACAGCAGTACAGCCTAGGAGAGTTATCTTAGTTACTAAGAGAAACAGAGATTAGGAGCTACAGTATATGTGTGTCGTTTCCAGCAGTTTCTCCCATTACCTCTTCATAGACTCAGTCTTCTTATAAAGAAGTATTAAGAAAATGCAAGCTTATCAATTTAAATGAAAGGGTAGAAACATTGTAGATGGTCATCTGTCTCACTATTCTAGATGTTCTATAACATTGACGATATGGATTCTGATAACGCTGTATTGTCTGCACCCCCAGAAGCCCCTTCCCTAACCCGGAATTACATGTGAGTGATGGTGTGTAAATCATTACTCTATACCATGCACTATGCCCTGCATTGGCTGTAATGGCTGCCAATACTACCGCCCAGAAAATAAACAGATTCTCTGGTGTACAAAACACAGCAGATTAAATGTTGGATAAATTCTATATATACAAGCTGTGCCTGTCTGAAGTAAAGAATTCTGCTCTATCAGTATACGGGTGTGACCAGGCCACAACCACAGATTATTACATGCAGTCAGATCATGGCTACCGATCCATGGAACACTTAGGGCAATATGAAAATTCATGGAAAGGGAAGAACTGCTTATGTGGTTTCTGTAACTTCCATTAATTTTAGTGGAGACTGACTATAGGCGAAACCTGGTGATCTGTTGACAGACTGAATCAAAATTCTATGCCAAATAATATCGCCTCAGCTTCTGAATAGCTGCCATATTTAAATACCCAATATCTACTGTACTATTGTGTCAGATGTCGGGAAAGAGTTAAAGGGTTTTTTTTCTATGATTTTTCTATTGAAGGCCTATCAAATATGCAAAGATTTAAAGAGGTCCTCTCACCACCTCCACCCAACTCCAGCTCTACTGGTCCTGATCAATTGTTATGCTAATTAGGCTCAGGTAGATGGTCCTTGACTGGAGCAGACAGCTGGGGACCACCCACCTGTCAGTAGACACTAGAGAGCATATCTAGCATGTTGTTTGCTGGAACTAACAGATATAATTGTTTGGACTACAGAAAAAAACTGTGCCAAAATCAGTGTTGGAGTCTAAAGAATGCAAAAAGTTAGTGGTGATAGTGAAAGGACCTCTTTAGGCAGAGGCCCCATGTTGCGAAAATCCAGCGTTTTACAGTACATGCAATGTTGATGGGATTTTGGCTAATCCCATTCACACATTGCAGAAAAAATTCTTCAATGGAAAATGCAATAAAAAACACAATGCATTTCCTCTATGTTTTTTGTTTGCAGCATTTTTATGCTGTGTCTCGCTATGTGGGGCCTTAGCCTGAACAGTTGTGTGACAGGCTTTCTTCAAGCAATGCCCCCTTGTTGGTAGAGGTTCAAAAAGTGTCTAAAGCTGTTATAAAAGGCATGTATATCCTGTCTAATTACGATCACGGTTATTTAGTTTGACAAATACCACTAATGGGTGACTGAATAGCAATGTATGACTGTATCAATGGTCAGCAGGGCCGCCGATAGGGCAGTATTACCGCTACTGGTGTCAGGGGCCCGGCCAAATTGAAAAATGGGGGGGGCCCGGTTTTGGCCGGACCCCTGGCGCCCGCAGCAGCAATTGTGCCCTGGGCCGGCGTCACTATAGTATAGTCGGGCAAGTGCCGGGGCCCACAGAGCCTCTTGGGGCCCCCCGGCACTTGCCTGTTCCGATTTCAGCTCATCGGCGTCCGTCGGACGCCGTTGAGCTCAATACACAGGCGATTAAAGCAGGAGCTCAGCTCAGCTCCTGCTTTAATGCTGCGCCCGGCTTTGGCTTGTGTCACATCGCGCGTGACGGCATGACGGCATGACGTCACGACGTCACATCGCGCTTACACCTGTCAGTGGAGTGACAGGAGCGTCAGAGAGAGGAGCGGCGAGGGAGCGATGAAGGAAGGGTGAGTGTAAATAAGTGTTTGTTTTGTGTTTAACATAATGAAGGGGGCCCATGAAACTGAGGGGCAAATGAAGGGGAGGGGGGGAACGGCATGACACTGTGGAAGATGAAGGGGGTGGGGAGAGAATGGCATGACACTGGGGCAAATGAAGGGGGGGGATGACATTACACTGGGGCAGATGAGGGGGGGGGGAATGGCATTACACTGGGGCAGATGAAGTGGGAGAATGGCATTACACTGGGGCAAATGAAGGGGGGAGAATGTCATGACACTGGGGCAGATGAAGGGGGGAGAATGGCATGACACTGGGGCAGATGAAGGGGGTGGGGAGAAGAAAATGGCATGGACACTGGGGCAGATGAAGGGGGAGGAATGGCATGACACTGGGGCAGATGAGGGGGGGAACGGCTTGACACTGGGGAAGAGATGGGGGGACATGAAACTGTGGGCAGTTGAAAGGGGGAGAACAGCATGAAACTGGGGACAGAGATGGAGGGGGGGACATGAAATGGGGCAGATGAAGGGTGTATATGAAACTGGGGGAGAGATAGAGGGGGGGACATATAATTTACAGGTGGCTGTAGGAGGATTATACTGTGTGGGAGCACATGAAAATGAATGAGAATGGGTGGAGTCAACAGAAAAGTGGGCGGGGCTAAACTTGTTGCGGCGCGCTGCGCGCGCTGCACGTTTTGTTCCCTCTTTCTGGTCTTCAACAGTTGGGAAGTACAGGTTAGAAGTGCGAGACCCCCAGTAAGTAGGGCCCCGCCAAAGTCAATTGCCCAGGGCCCCGCAAACCCTGGATCCGCCACTGGTAAGATATATCTGCAGTGGTTTTCTCTAAAGTATTATAAGGGAAGAATTATAACCAACTGAATGTGAAGTAATACATCTACCCGCACATTTTCTCCCTCTTTCTACTCTTCAAAAGTTGGGACGTAATACATAATTGGTATGTCACAAAATAAAGTGGTGTTAAAATGGCGGGGGGGGGGGGGGGGCAGACACTTAGGGTGTATGGGGCCCCAAAATTCCTGGTGGCGGCCCTGATGGTCAGTATAGAGGTCTCTGCCAGAATCTCGTCATACCCCGGGATTTTTAAACAAAGGGGATCCTCTGTATTTCGATGAAAGAAGGTTTCTATGCAGATACAGTATAGAAGCGGATTGCTTAAGAAGAGTGAGACTATGCAACTCTCTGCTCGAAGAAATTGGCACGGGGAATTCTCTAAAATAGTTGAGAAATGGCCTGCATGCCTTCCTTGACAGCAGTAATATTACAGGTTACAGTTATTATTAGATTTCTAGTGTTATGACATGGATCCAAGAAGGTATTCAGATTGCTACTGCCATATTGGAGTTGGCAAGGAATTTTACCACTAAAATTTCCTTCTTCTGGATCGGCATAGTAGAATAATAGTGTGAACTGGACAGAACAAACTATGTTACTATGTTTTTATGTTTCTCCGGCACTATACAATAAGGTTTCTCTTGTACTGCTTACATATTTACCCCCCTCTGAACTAATATTGATGACCTATCCTAAGGATACATCATCAAAATCAAAATCCTGGTAAATCCCTTTAAATATTAATATTCTGTCCACCAATTCCTACCACTAGAGAGAGTTTTCTGAATACTTTTTATACTTAATCTCCAGTATATGAATTGATAGTTATAAAAAGATGGAGATCCCTGTTGTTAAGATGGTGCTTTTTTTTAGCTTCAGTGGGACTACCTAACCATCTAATGTATATGGAGACTCCCAACTCTCCAGCACTGGCAGATGTCAGGGGAAAGAGAGTTGGCATGTGGGATTTAAACTTGCCAGATCCTTTTATTACTCACCACCCGAGTTGTCTGGCTTGGTTCCCTCTCCATATTAAGAAGCCATAGGCACTTAGTTAATCCAAGCGTGTATAAGCATGGCTGGATCAGGTGAGGAATCTCATGTTTATGGCCAGGCTAAGAATCAGGAAAGACAGGAGGGAAGATATTGCTTGGTATCAGTGTCAAAAATTGCTTGTAATCTCAAAAGGTGGTGTTCTAACATGACAGAGAATCTCCATGTTATACATATGATCCTTTCTTCATTGAAAAGGGAAGGATTATTTTTCATCACTTCTGTGCCGCTGGCAAGAACTCTGCATGTGATTGCATTGCTTTCCTTTAATGCAGTGGCATGTTTAAATAAGGAAACAACAAATTTAAAGGGGTTGTCCATCAGTTGGTTTCCGATGGTTGGAACCGCAAAAATCAGCTGTTTCTTTGGGGTGTGTGGCTTTGGGCATTGTGTACATGCTTTTCATTTGCTGTATTATTAATAGCGGTGGCAATGGTCATTGCTGTACCCATGACCACCATCATTGAGTGAGTAGTGTGACGTCCTGTATGTTGGAACGCTGTGCTTGGGAAACAGTTGATGAGCTGAGTTCCTGATTCCCAACAGTTGGACCCCTGCCATATATTCTCTTCAGCTCCCTACAACTCAGGTCAGAATGCAAGCTGTTTTATGTTAGTGATCAGAAGTTATCTGTGGGTAAGAGGGGCAGAAATAATGTTCATTTACCTGCAGCTCCACTACAGGTATAAAGGGGTATTACATGGTACCCATTGTAATGACAGTGCTGTCTGTGTAATGCTTGGACATGTCTGGTCTTCCAGAGTCAGAGACACTCTTCATAGCTATTATCTGCTCTACATGAAAGTATGTCAAAGCCAATAGCACATCTTGCAAAATGATAAAGCCAATTAATTTGGTCAGGGTTGAGTAATATCATAGCTCCTTATGGTCATCTTAAGAGGCAGCTATCACAGATAATATGTTGCTGGGTGGTTGGTTTAGAAAGCCAAGGTGAGCATCATATCTGCTAGATATACTGTATATGTCATTACATTTCTTTGATTATGTTTTAATGTCCTTCAGACAAAGGCTGTTTATTCTTTCTCTGCTTGGGTGGCAGCGCAATGCCATTCCTCCAGCAGCATTTCACCTGCTCTGTGTGTGAGGACAAAGCTCCTCTTATGTGGCAACCTATACTCCTACATTCCTGTGGGGTAGCACTGGAGAAGTCATTGCCAACCTCAGAGTCTGCATAGTCACATGGCTTCTGCGGAAATTACCATAGACAATAGTTAACCCTTTATTGCCTAAAAGGGGTTGTCCAGGATTAGAAAAACATAGTTTTCTTTAAGAATTAGCAATACACTTGACTATGGGTTGTTTCTGGTACCAGAGCTTGACTCCATTGAGGTTAATAGGGCTGAGCTGTAAAACCCCATACAGTACAACATGTGGACAAATGGGGCACTGTTTTTGGAAAAAAGCAGTAATGTTTTGCGAATCTTTTACAAAGCCTCAAAAATTAGCTCATCTATTACTATAGGAATTATTTTCTGCTACTATGAGAGCATATATTTTACCATAATACCATTGGTCTAATTTGAATGTCCTGGCCCAAAATCCATATCTGTCTATCTATCTATCTATCTATCTATCTATCTATCTATCTATCTATCTATCTGTCTGTCTGTCTGTCTGTCTGTCTGTCTGTCTGTCTGTCTGTCTCTCTATCTATATTTCTACTCAATTAATACACTACTTAGTTTTCTTGAATTACAAACTCCATTTTATATATATATATATATATATATATATATATATATACAGAATACATGGACACCTGCTCTGCACATGTTGACAACCAAAATATATGATAGCAATATTTCTAACATGCTGATACAACATTTAAAGGTCACCCTACATACTCCAATGACAGGTCACAGGTCTGTGCTCTATGTACCATTCTGATATAAGGGACCTGACTGACCACTGATCAGGTCTCTTACTTATTAGGTCATACCTTGCAGTCCTGCAGTCATTACAGTCACCTCCAGTGTCACAATGTAGCAGCAGACTATAACTGTATATGCAATGCAAACGTCACACACTTACATATCGCTCCTCACAGACAGCTCCAGTTCCCCAGGCCTGGTCGTCCACCTTCAAATTTGGGAAATTGGAAGAGTCTTCACAGCCTGATTAGCCGTCAGTCCGACCGCACAGACACCAAACACACAAATAAAATAAATTTGTCTTTTTTCTTTTTTTTTTTTCTTTCTTTTTGACAAACCCGTTGAACAGGTTTAAGTTCCTTCATCCCTGCAGCAGGAACGAGGCAAACCATACTCAAAGTGGACAGACCGGTCGTGCCGTTTCCCAACAAAGCTGCAGAACTTGTATAGTGCTGGATGAAATAGAGATACGATTGTAGTATGGGAATCTAGAGGTGGAGATTTCATATATATGCAGGAACTGGAAATATTTCTCAACATGTGATCCGATCTGTATATTAAAGTGTTTGTACCCCTTAAATCAAAAATATAAGCACTTGAGTCCTCTCCCTGTCAAGTTGCATGACACTCATTCCTGGTGACAACCCATATGGTCCCATTTCATCTTCTATAGAATTAATCTCATTTTTCCAGTAGCCTGAATGGCTACTGTTTTACTAAGTAACTATACAGATATGCCAGTCTGGAATCTGGGTAAGTTGAGAGACAACCCCTTTTGCTTCTCTGCTTATAAACAGACCCAAAAGGCACCTGAACAGCAGAAGGGACAGAGGCCTAAATCACAAATAGGCCCTGCTGTCTAAGGGGACCCAATGGCCCTCTGCCACATTAAAGGGGTTGTGTTACCAAAGCAAGTTATGACTTATCACCAGGATAAATCATAACTTGCTTGAATGACAAGAGTTCAACCTCCGGGACCCCCACCAATCTCAAGAACACGATGCTGTTCCCTGTGGGAATGGATTTGCAAGTTGCATGTATGCACTGCCACTCCATTCATTCTGTATGGGATTGCCAGAGATTGCAGAGTACTACACTCAGCCATCTCTAGCAGTCCCATAGAGAATGGATAGAGAGAGGAAACCCCCCAGGACTCCAATGCAAAATTTGTAACAGGGTCCCCACTTACCATGTACCAATTATATTGCTGTATGTGGCAAAAGACTCATTGAGTCTCCTTAGGGTCTGGGAGATATAGCTACTTTTGCCCCCATAAAGTAATGCACCTGAAGTTACATGTATCTTAGATTTACACCATGAATGTGAGATGCGCGCTGAGCATCAGTGTGTGTAAGGTGATGCCCTGACACATTTTCGTATTCACACCCTACTCACAGGAACTGGTCTGTCATACTCCTTTCATGAAAATGAGAAGCATGATGGCATACAAACTGCTCTAACCACATGCCGGGGCCACAAGTTTAGCAGTCAGGAACCATAACTCATCTCAGGGTGACAAAGCATGGAGAAAATATACAGGGGACTACAGCATAGCTTAACCTGTAGCAGGACCCCACAAAAGTCACATGAGATTGATATCATTGATGTCCTCTTATGGGGCAAAAGGGGATTTGAGCCCCATAATGCATCATAGGCCAACTATAACCATTTAGGTAAGCCTTACTGCATGGTGCAACCATAACCCTACAGTTAAGTCTTACTTTGTCTCCTTATATAGAATGGTTGTCCAGGGTTAAAAAAATGGTATCTTTTTATTTCCATGAACAGTTCTGTGAACTATGGGAGGAATGAATTAAGAGTGGAGTTCTGTACACCAGTCTTAATGAATGGATCGACATATACCTAAATGATTGAGATACTCCGGCCGCTTAATAATTCAGGCACACTAACCTGTATCCGAATGCAGATTTATGGCAGTCAGGAACAGGCGTAGATTTCAGGTATAACTCATACTATCTTTATGGAGTAGGTTTTAGTGAATTTGATGGAGTGATGTACACCCGGCCTTCATTGGTCTTTACTCCGTCCATATTCATGTAAAATGACAAGTGGGGTGCAGAATAAACAATGTGTCATATCATTGTGCAAGAAAGGAACATGGGCACCCCACATTTACACCCATCTACATGTAGATGGGATAAAAAATTCCCCCAATGTGTGTTATTGCAGCCACATTTATAATTTGAGCTGAGTTGCAATGCTAGATATGCCATATAGACAAGTATGTATACTGTATATCATACTTACTAACATTTCAAGGTGGATGACGAGAATACACACTAGTGAAGCTTCAACTACTTTTTTGTGAAGTGGGCATATTAATTTGCTGGTTATGTCCTCTTTTTTATAACCTGACTGGCCTGCTTCCTATATTAAGTGACATAGACCCCAGGGGATGTGTGAACAATCTACCGGATCTGGGAGATCTGCTCATTCCTTTGGGAATCCAAGAGGTCATCCCTGTTTTCAGAGGCCTCCTGAAAAATATGGAAGAGTGAGGCTAAATCAAGATGACCTGTCCCCTATAATACTGGGTCCAAGTAGAGATGGGTGAACCACTTTATCACGAGCCAGGTTTGACTCGAATATCCCAAATTGTTCAGTTTTAACAAAATCGAACAATTGGGGATTTGTCTTGAACAAGCTAAAATGGCAACGCAATATTTTTTGTTGTAGATTATTATACTCTGGGGTCTCTTCAGACCTGGGTGTATAATATATGGATGGTGTGCAGTCATGATGGGTGTCTGAAAGCTAATGTGTATGGACTGATTTAAGGGTGCCCCTCATCTGAACAGTGCCCTTATACTTTCCACTATCCATAGACCAAAATATCTGTGTAAATGAATACTATGAGGAAATTGTTCCCTCTTTTTGCAGATATGGATAGAGCAGAGCCGTGGGCGTGCCGGGGTGGGGACAATAGATTCATTATTAGAGATGAGCGAACACTAAAATGTTCGAGGTTCGAAATTCGATTCGAACAGCCGCTCAATGTTCGTGTGTTCGAATGGGTTTCGAACCCCATTATAGTCTATGGGGAACAGATACTCGTTAAGGGGGAAACCCAAATCCGTGTCTGGAGGGTCACCAAGTCCACTATGACACCCCAGGAAATGATGCCAACACCTCTGGAATGACACTGGGACAGCAGGGGAAGCATGTCTGGGGGCATCTAACACACCAAAGACCCTCTATTACCCCAACATCACAGCCTAACAACTACACACTTTACACACTCAATACCACCTCTCTGACAGTAGGAAAACACCTTGAAACATGTGTATTTGGCACTTGCAGTGAGGAGAGCTTGTCACCAGCAGTGAATTTGGCCCTTGTAGTAAGTTGAGGTTGGCACCAACATTTGTTTTGAAAATCAGGGTGGATTGAGCCTCTAACCAGCAGAGTTTGGGCAAATTCATGGTGGAGGGAGCCTCTAAACACCCCAGTTTGGGCAAATTCATGGTGGAGGGAGCCTCTAAAAACCCCAGTTTGGACCAATTCATGGTGGAGGGAGCCTCTAACCAGCCCAGTTTGGGCAAATTCATGGTGGAGGGAGCCTCTAAACAGCCCAGTTTGGGCAAATTCATGGTGGAGGGAGCCTCTAAACAGCCCAGTTTGGACCAATTCATGGTGGAGGGAGCCTCTAAAAAACCCAGTTTGGACCAATTCATGGTGGAGGGAGCCTCTAAACAGCCCAGTTTGGGCAAATTCATGGTGGAGGGAGCCTCTAACCAGCCCAGTTTGGACCAATTAATGGTGGAGGGAGCCTCTAAACAGCCAAGTTTTGGGAAATTCATGGTGCAGGGAGCCTCTAACCAGCCCAGTTTGGACCAATTCATGGTGGAGGGAGCCTCTAACCAGCCCAGTTTGGGCAAATTCATGGTGGAGGGAGCCTCTAAACAGCCCAGTTTGGACCAATTAATGGTGGAGGGAGCCTCTAACCAGCCCAGTTTGGACCAATTCATGGTGGAGGGAGCCTCTAAAAACCCCAGTTTGGACCAATTCATGGTGGAGGGAGCCTCTAACCAGCCCAGTTTGGGCAAATTCATGGTGGAGGGAGCCTCTAAAAAACCCAGCTTGGATCAATTCATGGTGGAGGGAGCCTCTAACCAGCCCAGTTTGGGCAAATTCATGGTGGAGGGAGCCTCTAAACAGCCCAGTTTGGGCAAATTCATGGTGGAGGGAGCCTCTAAACAGCCCAGTTTGGACCAATTCATGGTGGAGGGAGCCTCTAAAAAACCCAGTTTGGACCAATTCATGGTGGAGGGAGCCTCTAAACAGCCCAGTTTGGGCAAATTCATGGTGGAGGGAGCCTCTAACCAGCCCAGTTTGGACCAATTAATGGTGGAGGGAGCCTCTAAACAGCCAAGTTTTGGGAAATTCATGGTGGAGGGAGCCCCTAAAAACCCCAGTTTGGACCAATTCATGGTGGAGGGAGCCTCTAAACAGCCCAGTTTGGGCAAATTCATGGTGGAGGGAGCCTCTAAAAAACCCAGTTTGGACCAATTCATGGTGGAGGGAGCCTCTAACCAGCCCAGTTTGGACCAATTAATGGTGGAGGGAGCCTCTAAACAGCCAAGTTTGGACCAATTCATGGTGGAGGGAGCCTCTAAAAAACCCAGTTTGGACCAATTCATGGTGGAGGGAGCCTCTAACCAGCCCAGTTTGGGCAAATTCATGGTGGAGGGAGCCTCTAAAAACCCCAGTTTGGACCAATTCATGGTGGAGGGAGCCTCTAACCAGCCCAGTTTGGGCAAATTCATGGTGGAGGGAGCCTCTAAACAGCCCAGTTTGGACCAATTAATGGTGGAGGGAGCCTCTAACCAGCCCAGTTTGGACCAATTCATGGTGGAGGGAGCCTCTAACCAGCCCAGTTTGGGCAAATTCATGGTGGAGGGAGCCTCTAAAAAACCCAGCTTGGACCAATTCATGGTGGAGGGAGCCTCTAACCAGCCCAGTTTGGGCAAATTCATGGTGGAGGGAGCCTCTAAACAGCCCAGTTTGGGCAAATTCATGGTGGAGGGAGCCTCTAAACAGCCCAGTTTGGACCAATTCATGGTGGAGGGAGCCTCTAAAAAACCCAGTTTGGACCAATTCATGGTGGAGGGAGCCTCTAAACAGCCCAGTTTGGGCAAATTCATGGTGGAGGGAGCCTCTAACCAGCCCAGTTTGGACCAATTAATGGTGGAGGGAGCCTCTAAACAGCCAAGTTTTGGGAAATTCATGGTGGAGGGAGCCCCTAAAAACCCCAGTTTGGACCAATTCATGGTGGAGGGAGCCTCTAACCAGCCCAGTTTGGGCAAATTCATGGTGGAGGGAGCCTCTAAAAACCCCAGTTTGGACCAATTCATGGTGGAGGGAGCCTCTAACCAGCCCAGTTTGGGCAAATTCATGGTGGAGGGAGCCTCTAAAAAACCCAGTTTGGACCAATTCATGGTGGAGGGAGCCTCTAACCAGCCCAGTTTGGGCAAATTCATGGTGGAGGGAGCCTCTAAACAGCCCAGTTTGGGCAAATTCATGGTGGAGGGAGCCTCTAAACAGCCCAGTTTGGACCAATTCATGGTGGAGGGAGCCTCTAAAAAACCCAGTTTGGACCAATTCATGGTGGAGGGAGCCTCTAAACAGCCCAGTTTGGGCAAATTCATGGTGGAGGGAGCCTCTAACCAGCCCAGTTTGGACCAATTAATGGTGGAGGGAGCCTCTAAACAGCCAAGTTTTGGGAAATTCATCGTGGAGGGAGCCTCTAACCAGCCCAGTTTGGACCAATTCATGGTGGAGGGAGCCTCTAACCAGCCCAGTTTGGGCAAATTCATGGTGGAGGGAGCCTCTAAACAGCCCAGTTTGGACCAATTAATGGTGGAGGGAGCCTCTAACCAGCCCAGTTTGGACCAATTCATGGTGGAGGGAGCCTCTAACCAGCCCAGTTTGGGCAAATTCATGGTGGAGGGAGCCTCTAAAAAACCCAGCTTGGACCAATTCATGGTGGAGGGAGCCTCTAACCAGCCCAGTTTGGGCAAATTCATGGTGGAGGGAGCCTCTAAACAGCCCAGTTTGGGCAAATTCATGGTGGAGGGAGCCTCTAAACAGCCCAGTTTGGACCAATTCATGGTGGAGGGAGCCTCTAAAAAACCCAGTTTGGACCAATTCATGGTGGAGGGAGCCTCTAAACAGCCCAGTTTGGGCAAATTCATGGTGGAGGGAGCCTCTAACCAGCCCAGTTTGGACCAATTAATGGTGGAGGGAGCCTCTAAACAGCCAAGTTTTGGGAAATTCATGGTGGAGGGAGCCCCTAAAAACCCCAGTTTGGACCAATTCATGGTGGAGGGAGCCTCTAAACAGCCCAGTTTGGGCAAATTCATGGTGGAGGGAGCCTCTAAAAAACCCAGTTTGGACCAATTCATGGTGGAGGGAGCCTCTAACCAGCCCAGTTTGGACCAATTAATGGTGGAGGGAGCCTCTAAACAGCCAAGTTTGGACCAATTCATGGTGGAGGGAGCCCCTAAAAACCCCAGTTTGGACCAATTCATGGTGGAGGGAGCCTCTAAACAGCCCAGTTTGGGCAAATTCATGGTGGAGGGAGCCTCTAAAAAACCCAGTTTGGACCAATTCATGGTGGAGGGAGCCTCTAACCAGCCCAGTTTGGACCAATTAATGGTGGAGGGAGCCTCTAAACAGCCAAGTTTGGACCAATTCATGGTGGAGGGAGCCTCTAAAAAACCCAGTTTGGACCAATTCATGGTGGAGGGAGCCTCTAACCAGCCCAGTTTGGGCAAATTCATGGTGGAGGGAGCCTCTAAAAACCCCAGTTTGGACCAATTCATGGTGGAGGGAGCCTCTAACCAGCCCAGTTTGGGCAAATTCATGGTGGAGGGAGCCTCTAAACAGCCCAGTTTGGACCAATTAATGGTGGAGGGAGCCTCTAACCAGCCCAGTTTGGACCAATTCATGGTGGAGGGAGCCTCTAACCAGCCCAGTTTGGGCAAATTCATGATGGAGGGAGCCTCTAAAAAACCCAGCTTGGACCAATTCATGGTGGAGGGAGCCTCTAACCAGCCCAGTTTGGGCAAATTCATGGTGGAGGGAGCCTCTAAACAGCCCAGTTTGGGCAAATTCATGGTGGAGGGAGCCTCTAAACAGCCCAGTTTGGACCAATTCATGGTGGAGGGAGCCTCTAAAAAACCCAGTTTGGACCAATTCATGGTGGAGGGAGCCTCTAAACAGCCCAGTTTGGGCAAATTCATGGTGGAGGGAGCCTCTAAACAGCCCAGTTTGGACCAATTAATGGTGGAGGGAGCCTCTAAACAGCCAAGTTTTGGGAAATTCATGGTGGAGGGAGCCTCTAACCAGCCCAGTTTGGACCAATTAATGGTGGAGGGAGCCTCTAAACAGCCAAGTTTTGGGAAATTCATGGTGGAGGGAGCCCCTAAAAACCCCAGTTTGGACCAATTCATGGTGGAGGGAGCCTCTAAACAGCCCAGTTTGGGCAAATTCATGGTGGAGGGAGCCTCTAACCAGCCCAGTTTGGGCAAATTCATGGTGGAGGGAGCCTCTAAACAGCCCAGTTTGGACCAATTAATGGTGGAGGGAGCCTCTAACCAGCCCAGTTTGGACCAATTCATGGTGGAGGGAGCCTCTAACCAGCCCAGTTTGGGCAAATTCATGGTGGAGGGAGCCTCTAAAAAACCCAGTTTGGACCAATTCATGGTGGAGGGAGCCTCTAACCAGCCCAGTTTGGGCAAATTCATGGTGGAGGGAGCCTCTAAAAAACCCAGTTTGGACCAATTCATGGTGGAGGGAGCCTCTAACCAGCCCAGTTTGGACCAATTAATGGTGGAGGGAGCCGCTAAACAGCCCAGTTTGGACCAATTCATGGTGGAGGGAGCCTCTAACCAGCAGAGTTGGTGGAAATCAGGGTGGAGGGAGCCTCTAACCAGCAGAGTTGAGGGAAATCAGGGTGGAGGGAGCCTAGTATTAGCAGAATTGTGCAACGCTTATGGTGGATGAGTATGAGGATGCGGAGGAATTGGAGAGGTTGAGTACAGACATGGAGTTTCATGTTGGGGTGCTTTACACAGGTGGGCACAAAAATGACGGCTCTACCCAGTGGTGGTTCATTTTTATCAAAGTGAGCCGGTCGGCACTCTCAGCTGACAGACGGGTGCGCTTGTCAGTGATGATGCCACCGGCTGCACTGAACACCCTCTCAGATAGGACGCTGGCGGCAGGACAGGACAGCACCTCCAAGGCATATAGGGCAAGTTCAAGCCACAGGTCCAACTTCGACACCCAATACGTGTAGGGCGCAGAGGGGTCGGAGAGGACAGGGCTGTGGTCGGAAAGGTATTCCCACAACATGCGCCTATACTTCTCACGCCTGGTGACACTAGGACCCTCCGTGGTGGCACTTTGGCGAGGGGGTGCCATCAAGGTGTCCCAGACCTTAGACAGTGTGCCCCTCGTTTGTGTGGACCGGTGAGAACTTGGTTGCCTACTGGAGGAACTGCCCTCCCTGCCTCCAACGTCACATGCTGGAAACATCTCCATCATATTCTGCACCAATTGCCTGTGGCAAGCATTGATGCGATTGGCCCTCCCCTCTACCGGAATAAAAGACGAGATGTTGTTTTTATACCGGGGGTCAAGGATAGCAAAGATCCAGTACTGGTTGTCCTCCATGATTTTGACAATACGCTTGTCGGTTGTAAAGCACCCCAACATGAACTCAGCCATGTCTGCCACAGTGTTAGTTGGCATGACTCCTCTGGCCCCACCGGAAAGTTCAATCTCCATTTCCTCCTCATCCTCCATGTCTACCCATCCGCGCTGCAACAATGGGACGATTCGAAGTTGCCCGGAAGCCTCCTGTATCACCATCACATCATCGGACAACTCTTCTTCCTCCTCCTCCTCCTCCTCCATTAAACGCAGTGAAGCGGACAGATGTGTGGACCTACTCTCCAGCTGTGACGGATCGGATGCTATCCCTAACTCCTCTGTGTGATCTGAGTTATCCCTGATGTCAATCAGGGATTCTCTCAGAACACACAAGAGCGGGATTGTAAGGCTCACCATCGCATCCTCAGAGCTCACCCTCCTTGTGGACTCCTCAAAGACCCGTAGGATGTCACAAAGGTCTCTCATCCATGGCCACTCATGGATGTGAAACTGAGGCAGCTGACTTTGTGGCACCCTAGGGTTTTGTAGCTGGTATTCCATCAAAGGTCTCTGCTGCTCAACCACTCTATTCAACATCTGAAACGTTGAGTTCCAGCGTGTGGGGACGTCGCACAAAAGCCGGTGTTGTGGCACATGCAGGCGTTGCTGGAGAGATTTTAAGCTAACAGCGGCTACTGTCGACTTGCGAAAGTGGGCGCACATGCGCCGCACTTTCACCAGTAGCTCTGGAACATTGGGGTAGCTCTTTAGGAAACGTTGCACCACTAGGTTGAAGACGTGGGCCAGGCATGGAACATGTTGGAGTCCGGCAAGCTCCAGAGCTGCTACCAGGTTCCGGCCGTTATCACAAACGACCATGCCTGGGCCCAGGTGCAGCGGCTCAAACCATATTGCCGTCTCATCGAGGAGGGCATCCCTCACCTCGGAGGCAGTGTGCTGTCTGTCCCCCAAGCTGATCAGCTTCAGCACAGCCTGCTGACGTCTACCAACGCCAGTGCTGCAACGTTTCCAACTCGTAGCTGGGGTCAATCTAACAGCGGAGGAGGAGGCGGTGGCGGAGGAGGAGGAGGCGGTGGCGGAGGAGGAGGCGGTAGAGGAGGAGGAGGAGGGGGGGTGTTCTTCTCGTGTCCCTGCCAGGAATGTTAGGCGGGGAGACGAGGTACACCGGGCCAGTTTGGGAAGCAGTCCCAGCCTCAACTACATTCACCCAGTGTGCCGTCAGTGAAATGTAGCGTCCCTGTCCGCATACACTTGTCCACGCGTCGGTGGTCAAGTGGACATTTGTGCAAAGCGCGGAACTAAGGGCCCGCCTGATGTTGAGTGACACGTGCTGGTGCAAGGCGGGGACGGCACACCGGGAGAAGTAGTGACGGCTAGGGACGGCATAGCGAGGTGCCGCAGTTGCCATCAGGTCCAGGAAGGCGGGAGTTTCAACAAGCCGGAACGCCAACATCTCCTGGGCCAGCAGTTTAGCGATGTTGGCGTTCAAGGCTTGTGCGTGTGGGTGGTTAGCAGTGTATTTCTGCCGCCGCTCCAATGTCTGAGAGATGGTGGGTTGTTGTAAAGAAGCGCCTGATGGTGCCTTTGATGGTGCAGGAGAAGGAGATAAGACAGGAACAGGGGAGGATGAGGGAGAAGTCAACAAAGTGGCGGAGGCAGATGAAGTGGTGTCCTGGCTCGTCCTCTGGAGTGCATCGCCAGCACAGTCAGCAGTGGCAGTGGCAGAGGCAGAGGCAGTGGCAGAGGCAGTGGCAGTGGCGTGAACGGCAGGCGGCCTTTGTCCTGCCGTTGCTGCCTGCCACTGATTCCAGTGCTTGGATTCCAAATGACGGCGCATTGAAGTGGTGGACAGGTTGCTCTTCTCAGAGCCCCTAATCAATTTCGAGAGGCAAATTGTGTAGACAACACTATATCTGTCCTCGGCGCATTCCTTGAAAAAACTCCACACCTTCGAGAAACGTGCCCTCGAGGTGGGAGTTTTTCGGGGCTGGGTACGAACTGGAACATCTTGGGAGATTCCGGGTGTGGCCTGGCTTCGCCTAAGCTGCTGACCTCTGCCTCTGCCTCTAGCTACCCTTTTTGGTGCTGCACCTGCCTCAACATCCACACTACTTTCCCCGCTTGACATCCCCCCTGTCCAGGTCGGGTCAGTGTCCTCATCATCCACCACTTCCTCTTCCAACTCCTGTCTCATCTCCTCCTCCCGCACAATGCGCCGGTCAACTGGATGCCCTGACGGCAACTGCGTCACATCATCGTCGATGAGGGTGGGTTGCTGGTCATCCACCACCAAATCGAACGGAGATGGAGGAGACTCTAGTGTTTGAGCATCTGGACACAGATGCTCCTCTGTTAGGTTCGTGGAATCATGACGTGGAGAGGCAGGTTGAGGGACAATGAAAGGAGCGGAGAACAGCTCTGGGGAGCAGGGACAGTTTGGGTTATTGTTCTGTAAAGCTTCGGAATTTTGGGAGGAAGGAAGACAAGACTGTTGGGTAATAGGAGGAGAGGAGGCAGAGTCTGACTGGCTGCTGGACAATGTGCTGTAAGCGTTCTCTGACAGCCATTGCAAGACCTGTTCCTGGTTCTCGGGCCTACTAAGGTTTGTACCCTGCAGTTTAGTTAATGTGGCAAGAAACCCTGGCACTGTGGAGTGGCGCAATGCTTGCTGCCCCATAGGAGTAGGCACGGGACGCCCTGTGGCTTCACTGCTACCTTGCTCCCCAGAACCATTCCCCCGACCTCGCCCACGGCCTCGTCCACGTCCCTTTCCGGGAGCCTTGCGCATTTTGAATTCCTAGTTAGAAATTGGCACTGTATACCAGTAGTAAAAATTGTGGGTGCACGTAACCCCAATATATTCTTTGAATTACCAGTCAGAAACTGGCACTATATGGCAGTAGCAAGAAATGAGGGTATTTATAACCCCAATATATTCTTTGAATTCCCAGTCAGACAATGGCACTGTATACCAGTAGTAAAAATTGTGGGTGCACGTAACCCCAATATATTCTTTGAATTACCAGTCAGAAACTGGCACTATATGGCAGTAGCAAGAAATGAGGGTATTTATAACCCCAATATATTCTTTGAATTCCCAGTCAGACAATGGCACTGTATACCAGTAGTAAAAATTGTGGGTGCACGTAACCCCAATATATTCTTTGAATTACCAGTCAGAAACTGGCACTATATGGCAGTAGCAAGAAATGAGGGTATTTGTATTCCCAATATATTCTTTGAATTCCCAGTCAGACAATGGCACTGTATACCAGTAGTAAAAATTGTGGGTGCACGTAACCCCAATATATTCTTTGAATTACCAGTCAGAAACTGCCACTATATGGCAGTAGCAAGAAATGAGGGTATTTATAACCCCAATATATTCTTTGAATTCCCAGTCAGACAATGGCACTGTATACCAGTAGTAAAAATTGTGGGTGCACGTAACCCCAATATATTCTTTGAATTACCAGTCAGAAACTGGCACTATATGGCAGTAGCAAGAAATGAGGGTATTTGTATTCCCAATATATTCTTTGAATTCCCAGTCAGACAATGGCACTGTATACCAGTAGTAAAAATTGTGGGTGCACGTAACCCCAATATATTCTTTGAATTACCAGTCAGAAACTGGCACTATATGGCAGTAGCAAGAAATGAGGGTATTTATAACCCCAATATATTCTTTGAATTCCCAGTCAGACAATGGCACTGTATACCAGTAGTAAAAATTGTGGGTGCACGTAACCCCAATATATTCTTTGAATTACCAGTCAGAAACTGGCACTATATGGCAGTAGCAAGAAATGAGGGTATTTGTATTCCCAATATATTCTTTGAATTCCCAGTCAGACAATGGCACTGTATACCAGTAGTAAAAATTGTGGGTGCACGTAACCCCAATATATTCTTTGAATTACCAGTCAGAAACTGGCACTATATGGCAGTAGCAAGAAATGAGGGTATTTATAACCCCAATATATTCTTTGAATTCCCAGTCAGACAATGGCACTGTATACCAGTAGTAAAAATTGTGGGTGCACGTAACCCCAATATATTCTTTGAATTACCAGTCAGAAACTGGCACTATATGGCAGTAGCAAGAAATGAGGGTATTTGTATTCCCAATATATTCTTTGAATTCCCAGTCAGACAATGGCACTGTATACCAGTAGTAAAAATTGTGGGTGCACGTAACCCCAATATATTCTTTGAATTACCAGTCAGAAACTGGCACTATATGGCAGTAGCAAGAAATGAGGGTATTTGTATTCCCAATATATTCTTTGAATTCCCAGTCAGACAATGGCACTGTATACCAGTAGTAAAAATTGTGGGTGCACGTAACCCCAATATATTCTTTGAATTACCAGTCAGAAACTGGCACTATATGGCAGTAGCAAGAAATGAGGGTATTTGTATTCCCAATATATTCTTTGAATTCCCAGTCAGACAATGGCACTGTATACCAGTAGTAAAAATTGTGGGTGCACGTAACCCCAATATATTCTTTGAATTACCAGTCAGAAACTGGCACTATATGGCAGTAGCAAGAAATGAGGGTATTTGTATTCCCAATATATTCTTTGAATTCCCAGTCAGACAATGGCACTGTATACCAGTAGTAAAAATTGTGGGTGCACGTAACCCCAATATATTCTTTGAATTACCAGTCAGAAACTGGCACTATATGGCAGTAGCAAGAAATGAGGGTATTTATAACCCCAATATATTCTTTGAATTCCCAGTCAGACAATGGCACTGTATACCAGTAGTAAAAATTGTGGGTGCACGTAACCCCAATATATTCTTTGAATTACCAGTCAGAAACTGGCACTATATGGCAGTAGCAAGAAATGAGGGTATTTGTATTCCCAATATATTCTTTGAATTCCCAGTCAGACAATGGCACTGTATACCAGTAGTAAAAATTGTGGGTGCACGTAACCCCAATATATTCTTTGAATTCCCAGTCAGAAACTGGCACTATATGGCAGTAGCAAGAAATGAGGGTATTTATAACCCCAATATATTCTTTGAATTCCCAGTCAGACAATGGCACTGTATACCAGTAGTAAAAATTGTGGGTGCACGTAACCCCAATATATTCTTTGAATTCCCAGTCAGAAACTGGCACTATATGGCAGTAGCAAGAAATGAGGGTATTTATAACCCCAATATATTCTTTGAATTCCCAGTCAGACAATGGCACTGTATACCAGTAGTAAAAATTGTGGGTGCACGTAACCCCAATATATTCTTTGAATTACCAGTCAGAAACTAGCACTATATGGCAGTAGCAAGAAATGAGGGTATTTGTATTCCCAATATATTCTTTGAATTCCCAGTCAGACAATGGCACTGTATACCAGTAGTAAAAATTGTGGGTGCACGTAACCCCAATATATTCTTTGAATTACCAGTCAGAAACTGGCACTATATGGCAGTAGCAAGAAATGAGGGTATTTATAACCCCAATATATTCTTTGAATTCCCAGTCAGACAATGGCACTGTATACCAGTAGTAAAAATTGTGGGTGCACGTAACCCCAATATATTCTTTGAATTACCAGTCAGAAACTGGCACTATATGGCAGTAGCAAGAAATGAGGGTATTTGTATTCCCAATATATTCTTTGAATTCCCAGTCAGACAATGGCACTGTATACCAGTAGTAAAAATTGTGGGTGCACGTAACCCCAATATATTCTTTGAATTACCAGTCAGAAACTGGCACTATATGGCAGTAGCAAGAAATGAGGGTATTTATAACCCCAATATATTCTTTGAATTCCCAGTCAGACAATGGCACTGTATACCAGTAGTAAAAATTGTGGGTGCACGTAACCCCAATATATTCTTTGAATTACCAGTCAGAAACTGGCACTATATGGCAGTAGCAAGAAATGAGGGTATTTATAACCCCAATATATTCTTTGAATTCCCAGTCAGACAATGGCACTGTATACCAGTAGTAAAAATTGTGGGTGTATATAGCCCCAATTCTATTGCTAGGGGACTTGCAGGGTATTTCTGGGGTGAAGGTGGGGGGGCACACCGTTGGAACGGGTATCGGGGGTATATATCGGGTATACGGGAATACACTGACAGTGTATTCCATTCAGGATCCTGGGAAAGCTGGGTTGCGGCGATTGAGCCCGTCAGTGCCACGTTACACTGACAAGCTTCTCCCTGGAATTTAGCTCTTACAAGAGCTGTTGGTTGTCTTCTCCTTCCTATCCTAGCCTGTCCCTGCCTACCCAGAATCTAAGCCCTAGCTAGCTGGACGGAAACCTCCGTCCTCGGTGAATTGCAAGCTCAGAATGACGCGAACCTGGGCGGCGCTGTTCTTTTAAATTAGAGGTCACATGTTTTCGGCAGCCAATGGGTTTTGCCTACTTTTCTCAACGTCACCGGTGTCGTAGTTCCTGTCCCACCTACCCTGCGCTGTTATTGGAGCAAAAAAGGCGCCAGGGAAGGTGGGAGGGGAATCGAGTAATGGCGCACTTTACCACGCGGTGTTCGATTCGATTCGAACATGCCGAACAGCCTAATATCCGATCGAACATGAGTTCGATAGAACACTGTTCGCTCATCTCTATTCATTATAAGTCATGAGTTATAATGGAAATCTACTCCAGTTCCATTCTGCCTCAGGGCCGTCCGACTGACTGCCATAACCTCTTCATAAATCTCTCTTCGCCTGCGCCAGTTGGGTTGTTTAAGGCCCTATTCACATCTGCGTTCCCTCAGGTTCTAATTAGATCCCAATTTTTACAATTATTTAATGAATGCAAAATGGGCACAGACTGTTGCAAATGGATGGCCACCCTTTTACATAGACATCAATTAAAAAAAGTAATATACCATACTTTTGTGTCCTTCAAAAAAAAACAAAAAAAAAACAGACACCAACAGATCCGTTTTATTTTAACATCAATGTTTATGTAAATGGCTGGTCATCCGTTTGCATCCATTTCTGCATCTGTTGCACCCTCAAATGGATGTAAGAAATGTGATCTGAATAGAGTCTAAAACTGGCATAAGATATAAAATTGCAATACCACGTACAACCTGCAGACAGGGGTGGTGATATTTTAGGAATAAAGCAGCATTGTTTTTATCATCTTAGATATCCCTTTAAACTCCTCCTCTGCTTGCCAGTGAACACCTTTGTGAATACGTGCTTTATGCAGCAGTAGGGCCTATTACAAGACTGGCCGGTGGCAGATATGCACCCCATTTTTACACTACCCTTTTTCACTAATAGATGCCTTTGAGAAGAGCTGTATAAAATGAAAACTGTGCATTTGGAGCCACTATCTTGTTTATGAGGTCCTGATTCTTTCCCAATGGCAAATATTGTGGCCCCAACCTGTTAAATCCAGCACTAGAGAGGAGAAACAGGAACTACTGAAGTGTTAGGGTGCATTCACACTGAGTAAACGCTAGCTTATTCTGAACGTAAAACACGTTCAGAATAAGCGGCGTCTAAAGCAGCTCCATTCATTTCTATGGGAGCGGGGATACGAGCGCTCCCCATAGAAATGAATGGGCTGCTTCTTTCACTCCGTGCAGTCCCATTGAAGTGAATGGGGAGTGCCGGCGTGTACGCTCCGGCATGAGCAGAGCTTGCCGTATACGCCGGCACTCCCCATTCACTTCAATGGGACTGCACGGAGTGAAAGAAGCAGCCCATTCATTTCTATGGGGAGCGCTCGTATCCCCGCTCCCATAGAAATGAATGGAGCTGCTTTAGACGCCGCTTATTCTGAACGTGTTTTACGTTCAGAATAAGCTAGCGTTTACTCAGTGTGAATGCACCCTTACTGGTTAGTTTACTGAGCTGGCTGATGTGCAGATAGTGCGCCCTCTATGGGCCAGATTGAGTTCATCATGCTTCATTGTATTAATGGTCACAAAGCAGCTCATTCCATTAGACATTTGTTTAACACTGGTCGATACATAAAATATTGCTGAACATAAATTTCAGCAAAGAGATTGGAGCTCATTTATAATAGTAATAATAATATTGTTGCCATATGCACGTTCACCATGTTAGTCTATGTTCACATCTGTTGTATTTGCCTTTTCTGTTCTATGTACTTTAAAAAACTAAATTCTGGTGGTGCTGGATCCATCACATTACGAATGTATACCAAATTACCCAAAGGACCTCGATGACTGTAATGAATGTATGTCATAGCGTAGTATGCTGCACTACTTTGTCTGTCTTTTTTTAACAAAATTTTAAATTTAGCCTAAGGGAGCCTTCACACGGAGTAACTGCAAAATTTTTGCCGCATTTTGGCAAAATACACATGTAAAAAATACACGTGTAAAAATAAGACTCCCATTGACTTCAATGACATTTTACACGTGTATTTTACATGTGTAAAATACATATGTAAAATATACGTGTAAAATGTCATTGAAGTCAATGGGAGTCTTATTTTTACACGTGTATTTTGCCAAAATGAGCGGGCGTTTACTCCGTGTGAAGGCTCCCTTATTACTATGACAACTGAACCAACAAATGAATTGTCAGTCGCAGAGTCACATAGTAAAATACAAAGCGGGAACAGCATTCTGTCATGTCAAAAGGAGTCTACCCCCTCAATAAATATACTCACTGCCGAAAAATAACGCATCAAGAAGTTGTTGGAATCACAAACAGAACATGGATTTATTGGTAGACAATTCGCTTCTAGTCCATAGAAGTCCAGGTTTCTCATTTATGACATCACGGTGAAGGAACCGACAGTGGCTGGATATCAATGGCAGAACACGTGAAGGGTACCATGACACCAAATATTCTTCTGCTAGGCGCCTGTAAATGGCTAGTGCAGAAGCAGGAATGTGGAATGATGGTGTGAACTGTGTCTGAATGATCAGCCAGGAAACTGAGGGAGCAGCTCCTGCTTGTCTATGGATCAAATGATCCTCTCCATTGGTGGTCTGTTAGTGCTGCCTGGAGCCGGTTCACCATGTGTAACTACAGCTCCTAACACCTCCTAACAGCTAGGTCCAAATGGCCAAGATGGTGAGTAATTCATTGAATCAACCATCCTGCTTGTCTCAGTTCAATGATGCATTCTCTCTCAAAGCCATCAACTGGGCAAAATGTCCTTTGCACCTGAATGTGATTTTGCAGAAAAATATGTTTTTAAACATTCCCACACCTGCTGGTGCACCTTGGGTTCCATTCTTAGTGCTACCCATAGTCACCATAGCACAGGAGGCTTCCCCATATCTTACACATGTCCCACAAGAGGCACATGCAAGTGGCTACAGATAGCCACTTGCATGAGCGTGAATAGTGTACTCCAGCAGGTGAGGGAATGTCCTTGGTGCACTATTAGTCTCATTTACATATTATTAAAAAACATATTTCTCTGCAAAACCGCTTATTTGACTACAAGAACAAGAAGATGTTTCTAAAGTCTCAGAATGCACTTATCGCCACTACTGTGACACTATGGTGGGAAGATGTCATCATACAACATTATTTGCTTCCTTAGCATGCGGATAAGTTAAATAGAACGTGTTCCACTATTTAGGCATCTGTTATTGATGTGTATGGCTGTATGAAGACCTTCTGCATCAAGTTGGAGACCAGAGGAAATGAGCAGGCGAGAACTGTTGTTGAATAACAATAGCTAAGTGTTACAGATTCATATTTATATGGCACAACTGACCACTGGGGGCATTATTACTTTCCTGAGAGTCACTGGGGGCATTATTACTTGCCTGGGAGTCACTGGGGAGCATTATTAGGTGCTTGGGGCCACTTGGTGCATTATTAGATGTCTGAGGGCCGCTGAGGAGCCATATATTGTGTGAGAGTCAGTAAGGTAGCATGGTAAATGATGAATTTTTACATGTACTGAGTGGGGAAGCCACAGGATAGTATATCTTTGAGGGTGCAGTCACACGATTCAATAAAATGTAAGAAGGTCATGACTCAGTTCAAACATCTCATCGTCAATGTTGTATTTTCAGAAGAGAAGCACTGGAAGTGAGATGCTTACATAGTTCTACATACACAATGGCTGACTCACTGTCTGGAGGCCTCCTATACCTCCAAATACAAAGGAATTGTGATTCTGATTGGTAACAGACTGCCACATTCTATAGAAAGGATATATGCAGACAGTCAGGGTAGATTCTTATGTGTGGACATCCTCATTGCAGGACTTTTTAAATGTGTATACTCCTACTACTTTGAACCACAATCTTTACTATGGGACTTGCACCCTCTGATCCTAGCTAGAGACTTGAAGGCCACATTACACACATGATCAAATCAGGCCACTCATCCACACTTCCAATACCCCCACAGACCTTGCTAACTCTGATATGCCACTTGGATCTTTGTGACCCATGGTTCCACCCAATCGATAGGGATTATACATTTCAGTCCCAGGTCCATTAAACCTATTCTTGAATAGGTTTCAAGAATACCACTCCATAGTTCCCTGTTTGAAGATTTAACCTTTCTCCCAATAATAATCTCATAATGTCATGTACCACACTGTTTAACAACTGTACTGAATTGTTCTGTTTATTTCTCTTGTTACTTGTCGAGTTGTAACTTTTCACTTGTAAAACTAATAAAAACTTTGTATGAAAAAATAAAATAAAAATCTCAGACCACGCTCTGGTGTTGACTTCCCCAGCGAAGCAAAGTATCATTTGGAAATTTCCATCCTACTTATATACCTAATAGATTGTAAGCTCTTGCGGTCAGGGCCCTCTAACCCACTGTGCCAGTCCGTCACTGTTAGTATTATATCTACCTGTATATTCTGTGTATTGTATGTAACCCACTAATGTAAAGCACCATGGAATTAATGGTGCTATATAAATAAACAATAATAATAATAATAATAATAATAATAATAATAATAATAATACCTTGGTGGACTTTCAAGCATACTTGAGAGCTAATTGGACACTGACCTACGGAAAGCCCAACATGACCATATAGCAGACTCAAAACAGGAGAATAGGTAGACCCTAAACCAGGCCAAAACACTCTTAAACATATTCATCCAGAGTCAGACAAAATGTCATACCATACTTGTCCAGAACAGTTACTATAGATGGGGCAACTGAATGGGCCCTCTCCTAAACTTTCAAGGCCCCCTCGATGTTCGCAGGGGTTCACAAGTTCGCTCTGCACAAGTGAACATAAAATAACTGATATTCCCTACACCTATTTTGAAAACCTATTTAGAGCCCCATCCACAATTATGTACTCACTAACCATGTCCAAACTTACAGAACAGTTTTTTCTTTTGGAGATGGATATCATGAACAAGAAGGTCAAAACCGCACTCAACACTGCCCCTTTCAATAAGATGCCGGGACCAGATTGTCTCACCAGCACATATTATAAGAGACTATTCCCTGAAATATTTCTGTACCTGACCCAACTTTTCAGTAAGACCAGGTTCTGTCTCTGTTCGGGGATTCCGTTCCGCTTTCAGCTTTAAAAATGTAGAGAGAAAAGTTTTGCAAGCCAGAACCCCACAAAGTGAAGCTTGAACAAAGGTGTGAACCTAGCGTAAGATATACAAAAACCATTGTATGATAGAGGTATCTGCGGGCACAGATACAGTTTTGTTACCCAACCTGAACCATAATCCAACGTTTCCACAACTATACCAGCCGATAGTGCTTCTAAACTATGACTACAAACTGTTAACTAAAATCCTAGTGACACAACTCCAGTCGAATAGACACGCGTCTATGCTATTTAGTCTGGATGGGGAATGAGGATAAAGCATTCAAATAGGTACCATGGCCTTTTCTTTACCAGAAACTACAAAAGCGCGATATTGGCCCTGTTTTCATATTCTTTCTCCAACATCTTCACACAGTTTTTATGGGGTTTTCCGGGGTTTTTTTACAGATAGACAAAAAATGTGGTGAAATAATTTCCTTCAAATTTTATCCACACCTATCATGAGCATGATGTCATCAATGATGAAAATAGCATATGTCTAAACTTTATTGACTGCCAGAGCAGGCAGGAGAGTGAGAGGGCTGCTCCTGGTCACCAGACAAGCCAGCACCTAGTTCACAGCAGTAATTAGAGGCAGCAGAAGCAGAAAGGTAGAAAAATGCAGGGGGGCATTCTTTTGTGAGTGGCACTGACAATGTCAGGCTTGCAATATGGTAGATATTTAGGGAAAGTGGTGGAGAGTGAAGGAGTGTGTATCAAGTACAAAAAAAATATGAATGCTTTATCATTATAATTATGCAGGGTTCCAAAAACTGCAAACATTTTTGTAACATCTTTTCCTGTTCGGGCCTCTGCGCCACCCTCCGCTCGCACGCTGTTTCACAGGAGGCGTGTTCAGTTGTGATCCTTCAAAACTGCTTGAGCAACACGTCCACTCCGAACTCTCCTCCTATCTCTCGTCCAACCTGCTCTTTGATAGACTAGTCAGGCTTCAGACCCTGTCACTCCACTGAAACTGCCCTAACATAAGTCACTAATGACCTTCTAACCGCCAAAGCCAAGCGCCATTACTCTGTCCTCCTCCTTCTTGACCTCTCCTCTGCCTTTGACACAGTTGACCACTCCCTCCTGTTAGAAATTCTCTCACCCCTTGGTATCTCAGACCTGGCCCTTTCCTGGATCTCCTCATACCTCACCGACCGCACATTCAGCGTCTCACACTCACACACCACCTCCTCACCACGCCCTCTCTCTGTAGGTGTCCCCCAAGGCTCCGTCCTAGGACCCATCCTGTTCTCCATCTACACCCTTGGCCTGGGCCAACTCATAGAATCTCATGGTTTTCAATACCATTGCTATGCCGATGACACCCAAATATACATCTCTGGACCAGACATTACCTCCCTGCTGGCCAGAATTCCAGATTGTTTAGCAGATGTAGTCTCCTTCCTCTCCTCCCGCTTTCTCAAACTCAACATGGAGAAAACAGAGTGCATCATCTTCACCCCACCCTGTATGGCCCCCCACCTGACCCACCTATCAAAGTTAACGGAACCACAATTACCCCTGTCCCACAGGCCCGATGCCTTGGGGTAACCCTGGACTCCGACCTATCCTTCAAGTCACACGTTCAAACCCTCAACACTTCCTGCCGCCTCAAACTCAAGAACATCCATCGAATCCGCTCCTTCGAATCCAGCTAGCACCCTCACCCCCCTCCAGTCCACCTTAAACTGCGCTGCTCGTTTAATTCACCTCTCCCCCCGATCTTCATCGGCTGTTCCCCTCTGCCAATCCCTTCACTGGCTACCTATAGCCCAGCGAATTGAGTTCAAGCTACTAATGCTAACATACAAAGCCATCCACAACCTGTCCCCTCTATATATCTCCGAACTAATCTCCCGCTACCTGCCCCTATCACCACACCACCATCTGTACAGTCTCCCCCCTCTCCTTCTGTTTCTATCCCCCTTCCCTCATAGAGTGTAAGCCCTCACGGGCAGGGCACTCTACCCCACTGTGCCAGTCGGTTATTGTTAGTATTATATCTACCTGTGTATTCTGTGTATTGTATGTAACCCCCAAATGTAAAGCACCATAGGATTAATGGTGCTATATAAATAAACAATAATAAAAATGTTGGTTCAGGATATCACGGGACTCACAGCTGAACATACTGGAATACTCAGTACAAAATTTACCATCAGACAAATACACTGGGATGACCCTTAGACACTACACAAATCATAAATCACTCCATTAAGAGGCCACACAATGGACTTCTCTCTACAGGGATGGACTAATTCCATTGCTTGTGGGCTTGTGAGCAGGTCCAGTCCTTTAGGAGTTAGGGTGCATTCACATGGAGGAAAATGGTGAGGAATTTGGTGTGGATTCAGCGTTTACAAAAAAAAGCCTCCTGTTGACTTCAATGGGTTCCTTTTTCTGCTAGCATTTTCCTCCGTGTGAATGCACCTTAGGGTGAGTTCACACGGAGTAAAGTGCCGCGTGATGTGGCACGTATACACCACGTGAGATTTTGCGGGCCGTATACGCTCCCATTGATTTCAATGGGAGCCGGGATCGTATACGCGACCCTATTTTGCTATAAGAAGAGAAAAGAGTCCTCCTTGCAGGATTTTTCTCTCTGCTGATTTTAAGCAGAATTTGGGACAGGCTCGAATGCTAGTGTGAACTTTTGATGGAAACTCAGTTATCCTTCAAGGTCATAATGTGGCCCCTTTACCTACTGGGCCCCTGTTGGACCAATGATATAGCAGACTCTGGTTACTCCACAGTATGAGCAGCAATGACAGATTCTGTATCCCACAAAAGGTAAAAAAAAACACAAAAAAACAAAACTTCACATTTTAGTACAAAGGTGCCCTCTAGTGGTGATATGATATTATATACCTATGCAGTGATTTGACATTGGCAAAAAAATTATATTTTACATAGGCCAGGGAAGATGAAAAAAATAAAAATAAATCATATCTTTCCCTGGAGCTCTAATACCTCCCAGCAGGGTCTGGTCCTGCCAGTCCATTGTTGTCTTACAGTTTAATTATCTGCTGCACGTGACCATCTTAGCAGGGCCGGTTTTAGACAAAGTGGGGCCCTGAGCAAAATTAAAAGTGGGGCCCCACTTGTACATACAATATGGTCAAATTCTGTTAATTCAATGTTCCGCAGTGCCTATCACTGGTACTTACAGGGGTCTTCTTAATGTTTTTTTAAGTGGATGTTTGTAAATTTGTAAGGTTGTTTTGCCTAGGCAAATGAGTTGCTTCTGTGCCTTATCTTTAAAGATCAGGTGCAAAAGCAACAAGGCACATGCCCTTCTCTATACACTAAAAAATATTGATATACATACAAAGTTATCAAATAAGACTGCTATACCAGTACTAAATACTGTCACATCACCTGGTGACCGCTATACCAGGACTAAATACTGTGACATCAGACACTGACAACTATACCAGGACTAAATACTGTCACGTCACCCGCTGACAGCTGTACCAGGACTAAATACTGTCATATCACCCACTGACACCTATACCAGGACTAAATACTGTCACATCACCCGCTGACCGCTATACCAGTACTAAATACTGTCACCTCACCTGTTGACCGCTATACCAGGACTAAATGCTGTCACGTCACCAGCTGACTGCTATACAAGGACTAAATACTGTCACGTCACCCGCTGACCGCTATACCAAGACTAAATACTGTCACGTCACCCGCTGACCACTATACCAGGACTAAATATTGGCACATCACCCGCTGACCGCTATACCAGGGCTAAATACTGTCACTTCACCCACTGACCACTATACTAGGACTAAATACTGTCACGTCACCCGCTGACCACTATACCAGGACTAAATACTGTCATATCATCCGCTGACCACTATACCAGGACTAAATACTGTCATATCATCCGCTGACCACTATACCAGGGCTAAATACTGTCACTTCACCCACTGACCACTATACTAGGACTAAATATTGTCACGTCACCCGCTGACCACTATACCAGGACTAAATACTCTCACGTCACCAGCTGACTGCTATACCAGGGCTAAATACTGTCACTTCACCCGCTGACCACTATACCAGATCTAAATACTGTCACATCACCTGCTGACCACTATACCAGGACTAAATACTGTCACGTCACCCGCTGACCACTATTCCAGGATTAAATACTGTCACATCACCCACTGACCGCTATACCAGGACTAAATACTGTCACGTCACGCACTGACCACTATTCCAGGATTAAATACTGTCACATCACCCACTGACCGCTATACCAGGACTAAATACTGTCACGTCACGCACTGACCACTATTCCAGGATTAAATACTGTCACATCACCCACTGACTGCTATACCAGGACTAAATACTGTCACGTCACCCACTGACTGCTATACCAGTACTAAATACTGTCACGTCACCCGCTGATCGCTACACCAGGACTAAATACTATCATGTCACCCACTGACCGCTATACCAGGACTAAATACTGTCACATTACTCGCTGACCGCTATACCAGGACTAAATACTGCCACGTCACCCGCTGACCTCTATACCAGGACTAAATACTGTAACGTCACCCGCTGACCGCTATACCAGGACTAAATACTGTCACATCACCCACTAACCGCTATACCAGGACTAAATACTGTCACACCACCTGCTGACTGCTATACCAGGACTAAATACTGTCACATCACCTACTGACCACTATACCAGGACCAGAGGCCGCTGATTGCCTTCGGTGGTCTTATGACTGCAGAGGTCAATCAGCGGTTTCAACCGAAGGGATCCAGGACTTCACAGATGAATGGTAACGAGTTTTACTTCTAGAAGCAGAAGGACTGGACCATGCTGGGAGGACCCTGGAGCACTGGGGCCTATTTAAAAAAAATGTTTTTTTTTTGCACGGACAACTTTCTTAAATATAAAATTTGCAATATGGTTTTATCACCTCTCCACCTTGTGGAATTTCTTACTCATATTCCATTGAAGACTGTCACAGCGTTTGTCTGAAAATACAGGACTTTTCCTCTGCCTATTTCAATTTTAAAACGACAGACCCCCCACAAATCCCATTACAATATATGGATTCTGTTAGATTCTGTTTAGTGGTCCACCTCTCTGTTGTTGCTAATGTGATCCTAGCATTATGTTATACTGTCATAAGGCTGGACAAAACATATATAGTAAATATTACCAACCTTCCTAGAGATAATGAATCTGCATATATCATTGGCCCTCCCTATCTTTATATAGTACTTGCCCTTTTCTTAAACCCCAATGAATATCAGGGATCTACATAAACAACAATCCCTAAATAAATACTTGTTACGCTAGGTTCACACTAGCGTTCGGCAGTCCGTTCTGTGCATGCAGAAGACGGAAATCTGTCAGACTGGGTCCGGCCGTTTTATGCCCTCCGCCGCGAAACCGTTTTTTAAAAATTGGACACAGAGTACTGCATGTCCGACTCTGTGTCCGATTTAGAAAAAAAACATTTCGCGGCGGAGAGCATAAAACGCTCACCGGCTCTCACGGCCGGACATCTTTCAAACCCATTCAAATGAATGAGTTTGAAAGAGTCCTGCGGGTTTCCGTCTCCTGCCTCTGTTTTGTGCAGGAAACGGAAACCTGCAGAATGGAGTCCGGGCGCAGATGTGAACGAGCCCTTACATACGGTACTTCTGTCATATGCTAACAAGACCCTGAGCATCCATCGTAAGTATACAAATGTCATTTATGACCACAAATAAGACATATCACTTCTGGTTTAACAAGGACCGAAAATGGAAGAGACCACACAGGTTAGTTATATCTATATTCCATATTTACCTTATGCAATTTTCTGCTCTATTTTTCTTTTAGATCTAAGTTGAAAAACACTGTAGGAAATTGTTACTTAAAGGCTAAAATTTTCATTTTTTTAATTAGGCCGGCAGAGGTGAAAAAAACAAAACAAAAAAACCCCCATAGCTGTACCTGGTTCTTCAGTGCCTCAGTGGAAGGGACACAGGGCGTCACAGCTGGCGAGGACTTCCGCAAAAGAAGACAACCAAGCAGCAGGACCACATCAATATGGCAGTACACCAGAGCACCGGGGACAGGTGAGTATGTTTTATTTTTATTTTTTTCACCTTCCCCGGGCTTAATTAAAATTTATAATTTAGTAATTCCTTTATATATTAGATGAGGAAAAAGAAGGCTTGTGAATGAGTTGTTTTCCAAGGTGACGTGACTTGAGCACTTTGGACCCGGTTGCCCATATTGTTTGCAGGTGTGGGAATGACTTCTAGCTCTGTCTGACTGCACATCTGTGTCCGGCTACTTAGTTGCAATCTGTGGTTTTTCGAATGTTTTTCTTGTTGTCCTTTGAGATCCACCTAAATGAGACTTTATCAGGCCAGAAACACTCCCAGAGATAAGACTTCAAACAAAACACAGCCTAAATACACCTCTTAAAAGCCACAAAAAATGTAGTTTCATAAATGTTTGTTATGCGATTGGCAGATAACGGCGAGGATCATTGTCCAACTGCATTGTATCCCAGAGATTCTAGACCAAAGCACTTCTCCTATCAGATAAATGGATGACTTATTACTTCATATCTGAATTAAATGTCTAATTGTCGACTAATCTGATCTGTATACTCAGCAGCCAGAGCTGTTCATTAGGACTGACCCCAGCTCACTCTGTAGGTGGTGCACTATTTAATCCCGTTCTTGTACTTTACACCATAGGACAAAACATGAGATATGCTCTTCTGTCATCGTCTTATATTCAATAAGGAGACTGATGAATTGATACAAGAACAAGTTCAGGTCCCATAGGATGGTGCAAAAAAAAATTTGACTGAAGAAATTTAGGACCAAAATAAAATACAGGAATTGATGACCACTAGGTGGCACAACAGTACAGTTAAAGAGGAAGCTTGTCCATCTTTCAACTCTTATTCTTTAAGGTTTACTAAATTGTAGAAGCAGTTTTCTTAAAAGGGAAAACCTCTATGAGACCTCCACCCAGAATTATACACAACATAATCTCATGTGTAATTGTGCTGGCTTTATTTGTATACTGTATTGTGTGCTGACAGCATGAACCACACAATAGGATGAACACCCCTACATCATGTCCATGCTGCAGTTTGCATATAGCAAACAGAACTCTCTATTGCGATATTTTCCTTTAATTGTTTTGCCATTCAAACTGTCCATATAAATGAAGTAGCTGAATGCTTCTTCAACCAACAATGATCTCTACATTACTCCCCATACACATGCACACTCAGCTTGCCTGGGCAGTACAGATCTACTGAATGGAAGAGGGAAGAAAATCTCTATCAGACTCCCCTGGCAAAGTCTTGTCTGTCCCAGAACAAAATCTTTGGGCACTTGAAACAAAACTGCCAGATTATTATCTCACTCATATCTGCCATGGAGGAGAGTCAGGAAGACCCCATACATATTAGATGGCTGAATCCGCTGATGGGTTTGGCCATATATAATGTTCATGGGTTGCTTCTCTTTACCTATGTATAACATATAATGTTAATATCTAAACAGTATACTGCAGGGCCCTAACTGTGGCTTTTCATTGTACCCTAGCAATGACTTTTAGTGCATGATGGGAGTTTTTATGACAGCTTATAGAACACTGCGGTAGGAGATAAAACACTGCACTGTGTAGTGTATCCTTCTCAGTCCTTTCTCTCTAATCGTCAATCTCCAGAATTGTTTCTAGACTCCTTTGCCTCAATACCAAGTACATCCTCTTCTCTCTTTATGCTCAATATGGCTAACTTGTCTTGTTCCAATGGCTCCTTCCTCAAGAGGTAATGTCAGGATGTGCTGTTCTGGCACAGGCTGAACTCAGTTCAGTTTTTCTTCCTATAGAGCTTGGCAGCTGCCCTCCTCGGACTCCTTCCTCACATCCTTGGCACATTGCTTACCTACACTGTGTACCAATGCAGAGAAGTACCTTACTTTGTGCATTGTGATAGCTCACCATGGTGTATGGTGCCAAGTAACAATCCTAACCCTGCTACATCTGTGTCTTAAAAGGATTTTCCCATGAACATAACCATATTATATTTAAAGATTTTGCAAAGTTTTAAAGATTTTCTCTAACCATCTTAGTGATGACTGTCTGTTGACTTGATCTGTTGCCAGTGGATACCACCATGAATGCAGGAGCTTTCTACAATTTGAAACCCAGCCATGATTTCCTTAGTGTGGACGGATTATCTTCTAGTGCATGCCCAATGTCTGCCTGATAAACTGGCCACATCAAGGAAATCATGGTTGGGTGTCTAAGAAGTGCCAGACTATAGAAAGTTCCTGCATTTATGGTTATATGTAGAGATGAGCGAACAGTAAAATGTTCGCTATTCGATATTCGTTTCGAGCAGCCCCTCAATATTTGACTACTCGAATCGAATATCGAATCCTATTACACTCTATGGGGGAAAAATGGTCGTTTCAGGGGTAGGCAACATTCGATCAAACTGAACTTACCAAGTCCACGAGTGAGGGTCGGGCTGGATTCTCCGAGAAGTCTTCTCCTTGCAGCGTCCCCGCGGCATCTTCCGGGTCTGAATTCACTCTGCCAGGCATTGGGCCCGGGCAGAGCCAACTGCGCATGCCCGCACTACAAGAAAATGGCCACTTAGAGTCAAAGCGGCCATTTTCTTATAGCACGGGCATGCGCAGTCGGCTCTGCCCAGGCCCGATGCCTGGCAGAGTGAAATCACTCTGCACGGAGAAGACTTCTAGAGGTAGGAGAAGAACCAGCGTTGATTGGCCGACTGTATAGCATTCAGCCAATCAACGCTGGTTCTACATCAAACTTTTCCATTCGAATAGCGAGTGGTACTCGATCGAGTACAAGTATTTTGAATACCGTAGTATTCGATCAAATACCTACTCGATCGAATACTACTCGCTCATCTCTAGTTATATGCATTTGCTACTGATCAAAACAAAAGACGGTCACCATTAGAGTTACTTAGAGAATCCTTAAAACTCTGCACATTTTTTAAATATTTATATTTGAAAAACTATTTAACGTTAAAATTATAAAAATCCATCTCTAACTATAGTTATATTCATGGTAATACCGCTTTAATGCTTAAAAGGAATGTATCACCTATTTTTTAATTTATTTCTTAAAACCAAATATTGAAATCCATCACTTCTTTGTAATCTGCATTATACTTTCTATTGTTAGGTTTAGTGGTTACAGCGAAAATTGCACTTAAAAAAAAAAAATATGAAGATAGTTCCTAAGAAATATGTTTAACATAAAAATTTGGTTTTAAAAGTAACCCTTTAATTTTCCATGTTTATATGAAGTAGGCTGTATTTAGGTTACAAATATATATAAAAAAAGGTATGTTCAGGTCACCCTTACAAAATCATCAGCTTCATACTGGTATGCACGAAGACAGGTGGACTTATACAGCTGATAGTAATCCGAAGCAAGTGAAGAGATCAAGTTCAGCATCAACCGGACGATTAAAATTTAACTTTTATTCCATATCCAATAAAATCGGTTCATATAACAACCATAAGGCGTCAAAGTAGATGTATGAATGTACAACAGCTACGCGTTTCAGAACATGGTTCCTTCCTCATGCCGTGAGGAACTTACAAATATATATATATGCAAAGCTAAAGATAGTGGTGGCCCTAAGAAATACATACTGTACAATATCCACAAACGATAGGGGAAATTTTAAGTAAACCTGTAGGACGCCTAATGTAGTCCTATCTGAGAGCAAGATTTGATAGAGGGAGAGAAGCTGATTAGCAAAAATCATCTGATGGGTTTCCTTGATCATATTTCTTATATTTCTGTGTAGATGCTGAGTCCCTGTTGTCTTGCATTTTGTATAGACACTTGATAAGAACCCTATTCAATATTTGTATCAACAAAGTTCTACATAAATAAGACAATGCTACAGAATCACAATGGCACAGTTGGCCCAATTTGAGACCACTAGTCTTTCTAGGACATGAATTTGCACCCCAGCACTTTTTTCTTATCTTAGGAGAGAAGTATAACCTTCTAGCAGTCTTGTCCTCCTTGCTAAGGTTAGTATGACTATGTCCAAGAAGGGACAGAAGCAACACAATAAATAAAATGACAATTTTTATTAAGTGATAATAAATATGAAAACATAAATTACACATAAACAACAGGGGGTAAATGCTTCACAAAGAGGCAGGTGGTGTATGGTAATAAATAGTGTATAGGTCTAGGGTGAAAAAAGTATGCACATCACAGTCAGATAATAAGGGTTCACATATTGTTGCAAGTGTGGCAGTTCCAAAGCAGATAGAAATATCCCATAGGTAAGAATGCACAACAGAGAGACATATGTGAAAATTATATACATAGAAGGTAAAGAACCAACCCTAAGACCATAGTTATAATATAAAGCACCTACCACCCGTACCGCGCCCCGACGCGCGTTTCGCCCAACAGCTTCGTCAGGGGGGCGTCTTAGGGTTGGTCCTTTACCTTCTATGTATATAATTTTCACATATGTCTCTCTGTTGTGCATTCTTACCTATGGGATATTTCTATCTGCTTTGGAACTGCCACACTTGCAACAACATGTGAACCCTTATTATTTGACTGTGATATAAATACTTTTTTCACCCTAGACCTATACACTATTTATTACCACACACCACCCGCCTCTTTGTGAAGCATTTACCCCCTGTTGTTTATGTGTAATTTATGTTTTCATATTTATTATCACTTAATAAAAATTGTCATTTTATTTATTGTGTTGCTTCTGTCCCTTCTTGGACATAGTCACACTTAGTTTATTTTTGAAGCAGTTGCTTTTTTGTGTGCCTTGTGTTGCAAAATTTGTGCTCCTTGCTAAGGTTGTTACATCCAATGGGAATAATTATAGGGTCTCCCTGACCTGTGCCCCATCTTCTTCATGGGCAGCTAAAATGCCTGTCTTTATGGTATAAATTGTGGATTATAACAGGGTGGTATATGGAGATCAGTCTATGACGTCCACATGAGTGTAGCTGTATTATTGGTTGCTGTATTTATATGAAGTTTCTTCTCGCAGATCATTTATTCCAGGATACGTTTCCTGTAAATTACCCGGAATCTGGTCATTCCACATTCCCCCATACACTGGACATTTAGCAGTTACAGATTTGTCATTCCTGTGGTTTAGAAAATAAACAAGAAGTTCTAAACATTTTTTCTTCTTTGCCCACTTTTCTTATTTCGTCTGCTCCAGTCTTGCTGTAATGTGTGTGTTTTCTTTGAAGCTCATAGTTTGTCCTTATTTTTGTTGGAAGAAGATCAAAAAAGTCGCTCCTAGTTCATGAGCTGGTAATCCCTATCTCAGAGACGTCTCTGGATGCCATGTTGTGTGGTTCTCTTGTCAGACCCAGTGTTCAGTGTCAAACAGACAATCATTTAGCCATGCTGTCCCTGATGGTGCCAGTCAGAAACATTATGTGCCCACCCGAGCGCACTGACCCCTGTTGTTAACCCTTCTATAACATGTAACTATATTATTTAAGTAAATGTCCTCCCACATTGTATTGTTTTCTTATTGAAACAGGGACACAATTCTGGGCTGATTTCATAACATAAATTGCATTTAAAGCTCCATTTTATTATTATTTTTTTATTATAATAACTCTAAACTTTTTAAGATGATCTGACACTTGGAACCTGAACAGATACTAAAACCACCAAGATCAAAACTACTACTGCCTCGATAAACAAGGGGGATTTTGTTGTCTTTCTGTTTATTTAAATACACAGTCCAGTCATATTAATGTGACCACCGCCTACTTTTGACATTAACGTGAAATAACCAGTCACAGAAGGCATGTGTCATAAGTCATCTGAGTGCACTCATCATTGTGGAAGGCACAATGGATCAACACAAGTATGCATCTATCCTTGCAGACCATGTTCACCCCTACAGGCGAATTGTTTCTCCTCAGGGTGATGGCATCTACCAGCAGGACAATGCAACGTGTCATAAAGCTCGCAGTGTACGTGCGTGATTCAAGGAGCACCAGGATGAGTTTACCGTACTCCCTTGGCCCCAGACTTGCACCCAATCGAGAATCTGTGGGATCACCTCGATCGGGTTGTTCGCGCCATGGATGCTCAACCACGTAACCTAGCGCAGCTGGCCACGGCACTGGAGTCGGCATGGCTCAACATCTCAGTGAACATCACCACAACATCCCCTCTCTTCCTACATGTCTCGCAGCGGTCCGCTCTGCAAAAGGTGGTTATTCTGGATTTTGACAGGTGGTCACATTAATGTGAGTGGACTGTGTAAAAAAGCGAAAAGCTGCTGGTTTTTTTCCATCCAAAAACGTGAAAGCTTTTCAGAACAATTCTCCCATTTTTACTTTAATATTGAAGACAATAATAGCGAATACCAAGGGAAAGTTTTCTACAGTCCTATGAAAAAGTTTGGGCTCCCCTATTAATCTTAATCATTTTTAGTTCTAAATATTTTGGTGTTTGCAACAGCCAATTCAGTTTGATCTATCTAATAACTCATGGACACAGTAATATTTCAGGATTGAAATGAGGTTTATTATACTAACAGAAAATGTGCAATATGCATTAAACTAAAATTTGACTGGTGCAAAAATATGGGCACCTCAACAGAAAAGTGACATTAATATTTAATAGATCCTCCTTTTGCAAAGATAACAGCCTCTAGTTGCTTCCTGTAGCTTTTAATCAGTTCCTGGATCCTGGATGAAGGTATTTTGGACCATTCCTCTTTACAAAAGAATTCAAGTTCAGTTAAGTTTGATGGTCACCGAGCATGGACAGCCCGCTTCATACCATCCCACAGATGTTCAATGATATTCAGGTCTGGGGACTGGGATGGCCATTCCAGAACATTGTAATTGTTCCTCTGCATGAATGCCTGAGTTGATTTGGAGCGGTGTTTTGGATCATTGTCATTCTGAAATATCCATCCCCGGCGTAACTTCAACTTTGTCACTGATTCTTGAACATTATTCTCAAGAATCTGCTGATACTGCGTGGAATCCATGCGACCCTCAACTTTAACAAGATTCCCGGTGCCAGCATTGGCCACAAAGCCCCAAAGCATGATGGAACCTCCACCAAATTTTACAGTGGGTAGCAAGTGTTTTTCTTGGAATGCTGTTTTTTTTGGACATCATACATAACGCCTTTTTGTATGACCAAACAACTCAATCTTTGTTTCATCAGTCCACAGGACCTTCTTCCAAAATGAAGCTGGCTTGTCCAAATGTGCTTTTGCATACCTCAGGCGACTCTGTTTGTGGCGTGCTTGCAGAAACGGCTTCTTTCTCATCACTCTCCCATACAGCTTCTCCTTGTGCAAAGTGCGCTGTATAGTTGACCGATGCACAGTGACACCATCTGCAGCAAGATGATGCTGCAGCTCTTTGGACGTGGTCTGTGGATTGTCCTTGACTGTTCTCACCATTCTTCTTCTCTGTCTTTCTGATATTTTTCTTGGCCTGCCACTTCTGGGCTTAACAAGAACTGTCCCTGTGGTCTTCCATTTCCTTACTATGTTCCTCACAGTGGAAACTGACAGGTTAAATCTCTGAGACAACGTTTTGTATCCTTCCCCTGAACAACTATGTTGAACAATCTTTGTTTTCAGATCATTTGAGAGCGGGCTGTCCATGTTCGGCGACCATCAAACTTAACTGAACTTGAATTGTTTTGTAAAGAGGAATGGTCCAAAATACCTTCATCCAGGATCCAGGAACTGATTAAAAGCTACAGGAAGTGACTAGAGGCAAAAGGAGGATCTACTAAATATTAATGTCACTTTTCTGTTGAGGTGCCCATACTTTTGCAACGGTCAAATTTTGGTTTAATGCATATTGCACATTTTCTGTTAGTACAATAAACCTCATTTCAATCCTGAAATATTACTGTGTCCATCAGTTATTAGATATATCAAACTGAAATGGCTGTTGCAAACACCAAAATATTTAGAACTAAAAATGATTAAGATTAATAGGGGTGCCCAAACTTTTTCATAGGACTGTATTTGTATCCCTTTTTCTTTCATTTATAATGTCTGTTTTTCTGGTACAGTTTTCTTTCCAGACAGACTAGCATAGTGCAGTGCTGTACCCAAATATGCCAGATAGGAGTACAAGTTTAGTATGTGCAAGATTAGAGTGGTAGTACTGTGCTGTGCCCAGGTTACCTGAGGCACCTAAATCAACTGCTACTTACTGTGTTATTGCAATAAACAGCGGACCATACTTTTTACTCATCTGTCTACCGTCCTGTCCTGGCTGCCCTACGCTACTGCCTCTAGGCGGTGCTACACTTATGTCACAACGATGTACTGTTCTTCTGCATCGGCTAAAGCACACCATGGAGGTGGCAGTGGTGGGCAACCAGGATAGGAGAAAGTACAAGAACTAAATCATAGTATTTGTACTACTGCCGCTCCTATAAAGGCAGGATTACAGTAGCAGTACCCATAAGTGCAGGATAATAATAGTAGAACTGTGCTGTGTCCATACGTACAAGATTAGGGTAGTAGTATTCAGTGGCGCTCATATATGCAGGAGGAAAGGGGTAAAATTCTCATGGCACTACAGCACCCAACAATGAAGTATTCATTGGCCCATATCTGCTATATGAGGGCCATGGGCTTGCTGTCAGTGGCGGATCCAGGTTTTGCGGGACCCTGGGCAATTGACTTTGGCGGGGCCCTACTTACTGGGGGTCTTGCACTTCTAACCTGTACTTCCCAACTGTTGAAGACTAGAAAGAGGGAACAAAACGTGCGCCGCGCCGCAGCAAATTAGGCCCCGCCCACTTTTATGTTGACTCCGCCCATTCTCGTTCAATGTTCATGTGATTCCACACAGTATAATCCTCCTACAGTCACCCGTAAATTATATCTCCCCCATTTTCATATACACCCTTCATCTACCCCTAGTTTCATGTCCCTCCTCTATCTCTGTCCCCAGTTTCATGCCATTCTCCCCCTTTATCTGCCCACAGTTTCATTTCCCCCCCCCGTCTCTGCCCCAGTGTCATGCCATTCTCCCTCCTTCATCTGCCCCAGTGTCATGCCGTTCTCCCCCCTTCATCTGCCCCAATGTCATGCCATCCCCCCTTCATTTGCCCCAGTGTCATGCTGTTCTCCCCCTCTTCATCTGCCCCAGTGTCATGCCGTTCTCCCCCCTTCATCTGCCCCAGTGTCATGCCGTTCTCTCCCCTTCATTTGCCCCAGTGTCATGCTGTTCTCCCCCTCTTCATCTGCCCCAGTGTCATGCCGTTCTCCCCCCTCCATCTGCCCCAGTGTCATGCTGTTCTCTCCCCCTCTATCTGTCCCAGTGCCATGCCGTTCTCCCCCCTCCATCTGCCCCAGTGTCATGCTGTTCTCCCCCCCTTCATCTGCCCCAGTGTCATGCCATTCTCCCCCTTCATCTGCCCCAGTGTCATGCCATTCTCCCCCCTTCATCTGCCCCAGTGTCATGCTGTTCTCCCCCCCTCCATCTGCCCCAGTGTCATGCTGTTCTCCCCCCCCTCCATCTGCCCCAGTGTCATGCCGTTCTCCCCCCTCCATCTACCCCAGTGTCATGCTGTTCTCTCCCTCTCTATTTGTCCCAGTGCCATGCCATTCTCCCCCTCCATCTGCCCCAGTGTCATGCTGTTCTCCCCCCTTAATCTGCCCCAGTGTCATGCCGTTCTCCCCCCCTCCATCTGCCCCAGTGTCATGCTGTTCTCTCCCCCTCTATCTGCCCCAGTGTCATGCCGTTCTCCCCCCTCCATCTGCCCCAGTGTCATGCTGTTCTCTCCCCCTCTATCTGCCCCAGTATCATGCTGTTCTTCCTCTCTTCATCTGCCCCAGTGCCATGCCGTTCTCTCCCCTCCATCTGCCCCAGTGCCATGCTGTTCTCCCCCCTCCATCTGCCCCAGTGTCATGCCGTTCTCACACTCACACACACACTCACCATTCCTCGTTCCCCCGCAGCTCTCTCCCTCATACACATATTGTAGCCGCGATGTGATGACGTCATCACATCGCGGTTACAAATGCCGGAGCTCAGCGTTAAAGCAGGAGCTGAGCTGTGACAGCTCCTGCTTTAAACGCCTATGTTGTCAGCTCATCGGCGTCCTACCGCCGATGAGCTGAATACATAGGCGTTTAAAGCAGGAGCTGTCAGCTCCTGCTTTGATGCTGAGCTCAGTTGGAATCGGGACATGCCAAACAGGACCATTTTGTTAGGTCCTGGCCGCGCCGCGGGGCCCCGCTAAGCGCGGGGCCCCGGGCGGTTGTCCGGCTCGCCCGGCCCTGGATCCGCCGCTGCTTGCTGTACTTGCCATTCTTTATCAGATCTAGCTCTAGAAGAGCTTCTCGCTCTCGTATTGGGGGTGCCACACCACCAATGTTGTCTGGGTGAATCTGGGGTCTTCTCTTTTCGGATGATCTTGAGAAGGAGATGGCATTTCAAGGTTTCAGCTTCACCACATGCTGGGACACCACCTCATCCAAAATCTAAATATACTTCTTGAATGTGGCAGAGAAGATGATGAATTTGTCCAAATCAAACACTCGTGCACAGCTCCATCAATCTCAAATGTACGGTAGCAGGCATGTTGTTCAGCCCAAGCCCCATCCACTAAAACTTGTGCAGCCCCACTGGCATGATGAAGGTAGTCTTTGTTCAATCCCGCTCAGCACCTGCTGGTAAACATGAGGAAGATCACGTGTTGAGTAATATTGAGCTCGCCCCATAGTTGTCAAGGGCTCCTCAATTTTTGGCAGTAGATATGCGTCTTGGGCGGTGCAAAAAATAAAAGTCTTGGAGACAGGAGTGGGATGTGCAGATAACAGATGATATAATTCTAAGGTCATTGGCAGAACGGAGAGCATTGTTAGGGTGGGAGACATTGACGAGGGAGATATAAGGAGTCGCAATGGTATAGAACGATTTATGAGTGCATGTGATAATTTTATATTTAAAGTTTTGTAAATGCCAACTTTGTCCAAACAGTATGGTTTTTTTTAAAAAAAAAAAATTGATGACATTATTTAGACCATTACATACAACTACCCTGCTCTTTGCGCGCGTGCGCGCGCACACACACACACACACACACACACACACACACACACACACACACGCAGCTTTTTGGTGCCACTAGGGGGCTAGTTCTGGTTCTTAGTATTGGGTTATCACTACTTATACAGCTGAAACTGCTGTACTCTTATTTCCAAATGACATTTTTTGCTTATGGCCCAGTGATTTTTTTTATTTTTATTTTTTAACCCTATAGGGATTTTACCTATAATAAAGCCAAAGGTGATATATGAGAAAATTGGAGTACAGACACCAGCAAGTTATAAAGAAATTTGCTGTTAAAATGGTTCTCCAAGACTATCATAGGTCATCAATATCAAATCAAGGAGGATTCAATATCTGGATTACCCCCAGATAAGCTAATTGAAGGGCTGAAGCATTTCTCTTCAAACAGCTCAGCAGTGGTCCTGGGAGTCAGACTTCACCTATCTAATACTGAAGATGTATCCTAAGGATAGGTCTTTCTCAGCAGCTATCACTGTTGCTTTGCAGCACAGGAGTCACGGTTTCATATCCAGCCATAGACAACATCTGCATGGAGTTTGTATGTTATTCGCATGTGTACACGGCTTTCCACTGGATACACCAGATTCATCGGACACTCCACAGACATATTGAAAAGGAATTTAGATTGTGAACCCTCCATGGGACAGTAACAGCTGACAATATATGTCAAACACTGTGAACTATGTTGCACTATACATGAAAGCTAAACAAATAAATTTAGTCCCATAAAAACACTTTTTTTGTCAAACAATGAACCACTTATCACTTTTTTTAAAATTTTAAATGAACATTCATCTCTAAACGCGTAAATATTGTATGAAATGATCTTACTGTGATATCACATAACTTGTGCACCAGAATATTTAACTCTTTTGATCATGGTATGGTGCCCTCTATCTACAAGCCAGGTAGAAGGGTATAGTAGGGCTGAGCAATTAATTGTGAAATAGTCAAATCAGCTCAATTAATCAATATGAACTTACATTGATTATTTCAATTACTTTGCATCCATGCCATCTTGTCTCAATCTTGCCATTGACTAAAGGATATGTCTCTAAGTTATCCAACCAGAAATCAGTGGCATGGTGTGGCATATAAATAGGGGACGTAGCTCATAAAAAGGTCCACTTTCTGCTTCACTTGATGGAATGTAGTCCCTATTTTGAGGTCCTATTTTCCTCCATAAAATCAGCGCCACATTCTGTCATCAATCTGTCTCCCATTATTTTCAATGGATGTGTGTATTTTCAATTCAAATGTGTTTTTCTTAGGGAGCGTTCACACTACCGTCGGTGTCTGAGAGGTAGTGTCCGCTCCTAGTGTCCGCTCAAAATCTGTCACGGACATTAGGAGCGGACACTAGCTGTGTCCGTGACACCTGTCATTTATTTCAATGGGCATCGGGTGCGTTCTTTTGCACTCTGTGCCCGTCCTTCCCTGTCCGCAAGTGAAGATGTCCGACTTCTCAAGCGGACAGAAGAACCCTGCATGTCGGGTTTTTCTGTCTGCTTGAGAAGTCGGACATCTTCACTTGCGGACAGGGAAGGACAGGCATGGAGTGCAAAAGAACGCACCCGATGCCCATTGAAATGAATGACAGGTGTCACGGACACAGCTAGTGTCCGCTCCTAATGTCCGTGACAGATTTTGAGCGGACACGAGGAGAGGACACTACCTGTCGGACACCGACAGTAGTGTGAACGCTCCCTTAAAGTCTACAAATGTGACGTATGTATCAGAGGTATGTTATTTATCACTATGATGTGCTCTCTAACAGGGTTGTGGCCGTTGAATATTCTTGAGGGGCTAACCTAAAAGGGGTTGTACAAAGCTATAAAACTATTGATAGGGTGTATAGGAGCACTTGGGTATCTCTGGCCTATCAGGACAGGAGAACCAGAAAGGGTTTCTATAGATCAGGGATAATTTCACAACTTGGTACAACCCCTTTAATGATCCTGATTAGTACTGCCCAGTCTTGGTGCTTGGTCTGAGGTCTTCTTCATTCTGCATCTCACTCCTTTGGTAATTGTCTTGAGACTTCCTCAGGGACACTCAGACAGGTGCAAACACACCTCGGATACACCGATCTGTTTATTCCCATGCACATTAAGGGCCGTGCACACGGAGATAACGTGAGTGCATTTTAGCATAATACACGTGTATAGAATACACGTGTTAAAATAACACTCCCATTGACTTCAATGAAATTTTGTACACATGTAAAAAAACGCGTCAAAAAACGTGCCAAAAACCGCAATGCATTTTTTTACGCGTTTTTTACATATGTAAAAAATTTCATTGAAGCCAATGGGAGTGCTATTTTAACATGTGTATTCTATACACATGTATTATGCTAAAATGCGCTCGCGTTAACTCTGCGTGCATGAGCCCTAAAAGTTGATTTTCTCTGAAACAATGTGACACAGAAAAGTATGATTACTTACAGCCCCACCAATAGCATATAAATGGTTTGGAAGCTGTTATGGTAGTGGAAGGCCGCCATAGTTACCTTGGTCACCCATAATTCTGCTGTACAATTAATACTGTATATTAAGATTTGCACTGCTCACAGGCCTTGGGTGCTAGGCCATCTTAAAAACCACCTTTAGCAGGAGACCCCTCCAAGTTGTTACACCCACTGCCTGAAAGTTAGCCAATCACATCTCTTGCCTGCAATTTTATCTTGTTGTCCCTGACTATCCTGTTTAATGTTTTGATGATTTGTAGACCAGCCCCTTGAAATCTTTATTCTCTTGAAGGACTTGTTGGACACAGAGGAGTCTTGGTTTCTGGTTTCTTCTCCACATTCAGTCATTTCTTAGGACATCCGTAATGATTTAATAGACTTGGCAACTCTCATTTTATTGCTTACTTGTTCATACAGATATAAACACAACACAGAAACAGTTGGTGGCAAATCTCCCAGACCGATTAGCTGAGCCTGGAAATAACACACCGCAGGGATCCTTGATCCGAAGGAATTTATATGAGTCTTAATGGGGTCTGGAAGGTTTTGTCACTCTGGGTATCTCGATTCATCTTATAAAGCGGAGTGAGAGGCATTGAGCTCGGAGTGCTTGCCTGATGCCTGCTTCTACACCGCACCGCAGATCTGAGCCATTTATTGGCACTCAGCGGAATCATGAATTAAGGGCTAGGACTTTCACTATTCGATGCCAGAATGAAAATGTCTTAACTGATGATGCCGAGGGTGACTTACAATGGAAAGAACCTGTCGACCGAGCAGCGGCTCACACACACGTCGTAAATGACATATTGATGGTATATTTTGTCTAATGAAATACTAATATTTAATTTTCTGGAGTGACGGAGCTTTTATAAAACATGGGAAGGCAAAAGTTTTATGGTTTCAGGAGAAATACAAATGCTAACCAGCAATAACAAGACTGAGTTATAAGGTTACCGAATACCATATGACTGCAACTACAGTATGGAAATACTTTTCAGACGACTGCACTATACAAGATGCCACAATGACCAATTGGATCAGGAACAATAAAAAACTAGACAAAAAACCAACTAGATTGTAAACCCCAGAATGATGTCATATGACCACTAGTCACATCAATGCCAATAACATTGAATGAGTAGTCAGGTTAAAGAGTAGGGTAAGGCCGGGGCTCCACGGGACGTAAACGCCGCGATTTGCCCGCAGCGGAGATGCTGCGGAAAAAAACGCGGAGTTGTACAGTGCAGGCAAAGTGGATGGGATTCATGCAAATCTCATCCCCACTTTGCGGAAAAGATCGCAGTGCAGATATGCTGCGATTTGCAAAACCATTGCGGTTTTGAAAATCGCAGCATGTCAATTAAATCTACGGAAACGCCAGCAGCTTTCCCGTAGATATAATGTTAAGAGAAAGTCCGCAGAGGAAAATTCTGTGAACTTTCTCTTAAAAGTGCTGCGGAAAGAACCGCAATGCATTCACGCAGTGGTTCTTCCTGCAGCGCTTTAGTGCAGCGGATACGGCCCGTGGGGCCTTAGCCTTACTCTCCCACCATATTAGACTTGGCTATACAATTCTGGATTACCATGAAATGCTGTCATTATCAAATCCTAAAGGACAAGTGCTGAACTGTTTACAGGGTTATGCAGATCTTGTCTTACAAGAGCAGTGAACAATTCATACAAGATTTGGGCTGGTTTCACACAAAGCATTTTTTTTTCTTTTCTTTTTTCAAATAAAAAAACACTGAAACACTGTTAAAAAAGAGGTGGACAGATGTTACAGGTTGTTCAATAAAGAATTATGAATAAATGTACATATATGGTATTTCTTTATTTGCAACATGATCTATCTTCAGGAAGACTCCGCTTTAAAACATTCATTGAATTCAGGGTGTATTCAAACGGAGTAACGCTCCGCGCATTTTGCTACAAATTACACGTGTAAAAATACATGTGTGAAATGTAGTAAGCCATTATGTTCAATGCCTTTTTTTTTTGTTCGTATAACACACGTTATTTTGCATGCGCAAAATAACGCGCGTTATATGAACAAAAAAAAGGCATTGAACTCAATGGCTTACTACATTTTACACGTGTATTTTTACATGTGTAATTTGTAGCAAAATGCGCGGAGCGTTACTCTGTGTGAAGGCGCCCTCAATGTGAGGCGAAACAAACACAATGCGTTTTTTTGGGAAAAAAAAAAAAATCAAGAACCAATGTTTGTTGACACAGATTTTCCAGGTCCATACCGGATTGCGGAAGTGAAAAAAATTCGTCAAAAAAACCATGAAAAAGCAACGCAAAACCTGCATTGTGTAAAAAAACGCATTATAAACCATTTTCTAATTCCTGAAGTAGTATTTTTCACTCTGCAAAAACTCTGTGGGAACATTCCCTTACACGGCTGGGTTAACAGTCTTTCCCAATAATTGTTCCATGTAAATGCCCAAAGATCACCTGAGAAGCTGCTGCAAATTTATTAGGTGATCGCACCTTTTATGCAACAAGAAACATGCTAGAGCTAGATTGTCCTGCCGTGTAGAGATGAGGATATGCTGCTGACTATTGCAAAGTTTATGGGGATGAAGCATTCACTTCAGAGACATAACTATGGGGGCTGCAATAGTAGCGGGTGTTCTGCCACATAATATTGACCACTATTCTTACTAGTACAAGTTAGCCAGAAGCCCTATTACAGGTTTTGCATTTGGACTCAAAAGCTTCAAGTTACACCTCTGATTCTTCTCTATACATCTCTATGATCTGCTGTATTTCAACACAATAAAGGCAATGATAGGGAACAATCGCTTCCAGTAATGTCCATTCCTGACCACTACCTGCTGGGTCACCCTGTAAAAAAACCATTAAAAAAAAAGTAGTTGTAAAAAGAAATATATGGTTAAAATATACAAACGCCTCTGACATTATGAATGATCTTCTTAGGGTGCGTTCACACAGTGTAACGTGCCGCGTGATGCCGTAAACGCTCCCATTCATTTCAATTGGAGTTAGGATCGTATACGCCGCGTTATTTTGCGGCCGTGATTTTGTAATAAGGCATTTTTACTGACCTAAGCCAGTCCAGGACAAGCTGTCCTGGACTGGCTTAGCGTCACCGTCTCGGCAGCCTGGCACGGGAAGCGAGCGGTGGATTGGGGAGGCCCTGTAGACGCAGCGCTGCTTTAACTTACCTATTAGCAGCGCTGCTCTCCCTGCCTGCTCTCGGCCTGCTAACGCCGCCCTCTCTGCTCCGCCCCCCTCCTCCCCACACGCCGGGTGATATGGCCACGCAATCAGGCTCGCACCCGACGTGTGCCTGCATCCTACGCGGGGGAGGGGGGGGGGGTCGCTCTGAAGACCGGACAGAGGACCGGACCAAGAAGAACAGGGAGCTGCAGGTAAGCGGACACCGGTGGGGGGAGGGGGTTAATCACTACACAGCGTGGGGTCCAAAAATTGAAACAATTTTTGGACTACATGCTGTGTAGTCAGGGGTGAACCTAGCCTTTTTGCCGTGGTGGGGCGGGGATTGGGGGGGGCGCGGCGGGGATTGGGGGTGTGTGGCGGGTGTTGGTGGGGGGGTTGGGATCGGGGGAGCTGGCTTTCTGACATCCGCCTCAGGCGGCAAAAAGGCTAGATTCACCCCTGCTTCACACGGAGTTTACGCTACGCTCATTTTTAATGTAAACTCGTTCAGAGTGAGCGGCGTAAATAACAGATCCCATTGACTTGAATGGGTGCCGGCATACGAGCGCTCCCCATTGAAATCAATGGGAGGCTTTTTTACCTATTGCTTTAAATGTGATACGCGCGTGGAACATTGAAAGCAGCCCCTCAGGAGGTTGGGGCCCTGGCACTCAGGCCCAGTTTTAGACAAAATGGGGCCCTGGGCAAAATTAAAAGTGGGGCCTTACTTGTACATACAACATAGTCACATTCTGTTAATTCAATGTTTTAAGTGGTTGTTTCTAAATTTCCAAGTTTTTCTTTGCCTAGGCAAACTAGTTGCTTCTGTGCCTTATCTTTTAGGGCTAGTTCACACGTAGTTTTTTGGGCCGGATTTTGACGCGGAATCCGCGTCAAAATCCGGGTCCAAAAACCGCCTCCCATTGAATTCAATATGAGCTGGTCATTGCCTTTTTTCACGAGCGGTATTTTACCACTCACGAAAAAAAGAAGCGACCTGCCCTATCTTGACACGGATCTGTGTCAAGACAATCCCTCTGGACTAGACCCATTCATTTGGGCCTAATCCAGAGCGGAAAGCCGCGACTGTTGGAAGCCGCGTAAGTTGCGGTTAGCCGCGGCAGGTGCATTGTGGTCCAGATTCTGCCGCAGCTTCCTGCGTCAAAATCTGGACCAAAAAACTACATGTGAACTAACCCTAAAGATCAGGTGCAAAAGCAACAAGGCACATGCCCCTCCCCACACTAAAAAATATTTATATACACACAGAGTTATCAAATAGGACCGCTATACCAGGACTAAATACTGTCACATCACTCGCTGATCGCTATACCAGTACTAAATACTGTCAAATCACCCGCTGACTGCTATACCAGGACTAAATACTGCCACGTCACCCGCTGACCGCTATACCAGGACTGAATACTGTTACATAACCCGCTGACCGCTATACCAGGACTAAATACTGTAATGTCACCCACTGACCACTATACCAGTACTAAATACTGTCATGTCACCCCCTGACCGCCATACCAGGACTAAATAATGTCACATCACCCACTGACTGCTATATCAGGACTAAATAAGGGGAAGCCTGATGAAGTGCGTTTAGCAAGAAACGATCGTCGCTTCATTAATCTTTGTATTCCATCTCACCCATCCCTGTCTGTGAATGCTGTCAAAGTTCCCGTTTTATGGATGAAAATTAAAGTTTGTTAAATTTTACTATTGGCTGGTGAGTGCCCTGTTTTTCTACTTTTTTGCTATATGGGACTGTTTCTAATTTTCTGCAAACAGTGAGCACCACCTTAATGCCGAGGCATCAGACCGGAGATCCATTTAGCCTGTGGCATAGTATTGTTTGGTGTATGTTCACACTCACAGAACGGTGCCGCTGTTTTTGTACTTTTTTGGAATTTATCCAGGACTAAATAATGTCACATCACCGGCTGACCGCTATACCAGAACTAAATACTGTCATGTCACCCACTGACCGCTATACCAGTACTAAATACTGGCACATGACCCACTGACCACTATACCAGGACTAAATACTGTCACTTCACCTGCTGACCGCTATACCAGGACTAAATACTGTCACATCACCTGCTGACCGCTATACCAGGACTAAATACTATCACATCACCCGCTGACCGCTATACAGGACTAAATACTGTCACATAACCCACTGACCGCTATACCAGGACTAAATACTGTCATGCCACCCCCTGACTGCTATACCAGGACTAAATACTGTCACATCAACCGCTGACCGCTATACCAGTACTAAATACTGTCACGTCACCAGCTGACTGCTATACCAGGACGAATTACTGTCACATCACCCACTGACCGTTATACCAGGACTAAATACTGTCACATAACCCACTGACCACTATACCAGGACTAAATACTATTACATCACCCGCTGACCGCTATACCAGGACTAAATACTGTCATGCCACCCGCTGACCGCTATACCAGGACTAAATACTGTCACATCACCCGCTGACCGCTATACCAGGACTAAATACTGTCACATCAACCGCTGACCGCTATACCAGGACTAAATACTGTCACGTTACCCGCTGACCGCTATAGCAGTACTAAATACTGTCATGTCACCCACTTACCGCTATACCAGGACTAAATACTGTCACATCACCTGCTGACCACTATACCAGGACTAAATACTATCACATCACCCGCTGACCACTATACCAGGACTAAATACTGTCATGCCACCCGCTGACCGCTATACCAGGACTAAATACCATCACATCAACCACTGACCGCTATACCAGGATTAAATACTGTCACTAGAGATGAGCGAGTACAGTTCGGATCAGCCGATCTGAACAGCACCCTCCATAGAAATGAATGGATGCACCTGGTACTTCCGCTTTGACGGTGGCCGGCCGCTTAACCCCCCGCGTGCTGGCTACGTCCATTCATTTCTATGCGAGCGCGCTGTTCGGATCGGCTGATCCGAACAGTACTCGCTCATCTCTAACTGTCACGTTTCCCGCTGACCGCTATACCAGGACTAAATACTGTCACATCACCCGCTGACTGCTATACCAGGACTAAATACTGTCACATCACCCACTGACCACTATACCAGGTTAAATACTGTCATGTTTCCCGCTGACCGCTATACCAGGACTAAATACTGTCACATCACCCACTGACCGCTATACCAGGACTAAATACTGTCACGTCACCCGCTGACCGCTATACCAGGACAATTGTGAATAAAAAGTCTGGTCTTGTGGCATACAATTTAGTAACTCCATGTGCCTTATATTAATAGCAGTTAACCCCGTCATGTCCCTCACATTAACCCCCTGTGTGATTTACATAAGGGTTACTGATATGTGAGATATGGAGGTAATAATTAAGTATCTTCATTATTAGTACCCCCATACATCTGGGCAGCCAGAGAAGGGGGGGAAAGTCCTGAGAGCGCTGAATGAGCTACACATACTTCCGACATATACTTTCCGTATATTAGTAGGGAAAGTATTCTACCAAAAGGAGCCCCTGCAAGTGCTGGGGCCCTGGGCAATTTCCCACTTTGCTCCCCACTAACACCGGCCCTGCTCATAGGCTACCGTGGGGGCCTGCAGAGACGGCTCCATGACCATGCTGGCTGCTTCTCTATTTGTAATCCCTTCTTACTCCTCCCTCCACACAGTATAATGCCCGCTTATTGCCCCCACACTGGGACGGGTTTAGACACAGTGTGGCCCTGGGCAAGGGAATACATAAAACACAAGTGGCTGGCCTGTTTGTTTCTTTTTTTTTTTTGTATTTTTTGTTGTTTATATTGTTTGTTTGATTTATTTGTATACTATAAATAAAGAACGTATAAAAAAACAAACAACAGTGGCAGCTATGATGACATCACCGGGCAGCTGACATCACAGATTCCACCTGACATTACAGTAGGAATGGAATGTGTACAGTTGTACACTGGCATCATCTTGGGTCACTTACGCTTGATCGCCTGAAGAGGACGGTATGTCCAGGTAGGTGGCTCTTTAGTCCAGGTTGAGGCTTAGTTTACACATGGTATGGCCAGCGTTGCATAGTGCAGTACAGAACTAAACCATTAGCTGCCAAAAATCTTGGTAATGTTAGGTTCATACTGACCCAAACAACAGAGAGCTGGACCACTGTTTCCATGGTAACATACATACACAGGCCCACCCTATTGACTATCATGGAATCCACTTGGTATCTGTCAGGTGTCTCAGATGTGAACCTAGCCTAAGAAGCCCAAGACTAAGTCTAAAGCCGTTGTGAGAAGGGCTTCAGGTAATCATTTTGGCTCCATGCTAGCATATAAAAGATGGTTCTGTTAGACGTCTATGATCTGTCATTACATGTTGTCTGTCTGTTTGTCTTTCTTAACATTGCTTGTGTGAAATTCTAATTTTTGGTTCCTCTTTTTTTACCATATGTACCGTCGCTTTATCTGGAGACACCTGGACGTAATATTCATAGTTTGTTCTGTTTTTATTATTATAACATGGTAGGTATTATCTTAGGGAGTGCATACGGACAGCGGCGGTGACCTTTAAAAACCCATTCAAATGAATAGATCTTAAAGCTGACTGCTGGCAAGCCTTCCCCGGTCCAGTTTCCCCGGGATTTAGGGTGAAAACCCCGGGGCGGAAAGCGGTGGTAGTGTGAACGCCCCCTTAGAAAAATTAGGGTAGTTTAATTGCATGCTGTGACTGATTTTAGATTCCATAAGATAATAATCTTGTGTGTTTTTGTATATTGCACTTCTATAGAGTATAACAATTACTATAAGTTGTTATTAAGGTGAGCGTTAGTGTGGAAGTGGGCAGTTTCCACACGATCCCCTCGTCATGGCCAGCCTGGCTGGGTGACTCCTGTCCTAGGGCTGCATTTCCCGGCTAGCGGTTGTTGGGCGTCCAGCAATGTCAGCGAGTACTGTCAGCCCCCCATAGTAATACTGTGTGAATGTTGGAGACAAGAATCCCTGACTGTTGTGTGTGTCTGGGCCCTGGCGTGTCTGAAGTGTGATTGTGTATAAGGGATTGAAACCTTGTGGACATTCTCATAAGTGTCCCAGGGCCGAGTGTGCAAGAATATAAAGAAGGGTTGAATCTCATGGTAGAAATCCCCTTCTGTGACAGGCGAGCACTTTGTGTTCTGATAAAGGAACTCTCCAAGAAGAGAGGTGTCATAAGACTTTATCCTGAAACTAATGCCTGCCAGCGCTGTGCGATTGTGATTAATATAATGATGTATTGTATTAGATTGTAAGCTTTTAGGAGCAGGATGTCTTTCTTTCCTTACAGGGTCAGCTCTCCAGAACAAATAATAATATACGCAGCAATATGCAGCAGGACAGTTTGGATCCAGGGAGATATCCGATCGCCACATGTGGGGTCAGGAAGGAATTTTTTGCCCCCCCTCCCCAGGTATAACGCTCCGGGGAGTTCGTTTCGCCTTCCTCTGGATCTTTGGGTTGGTTGGCTTTTGAGTCAGTGACCCATTTTATAATATATTAAAGGGCCAGTAATAACTTTATTACAATGTTGCTTATTGCTGTTCAATAAAAAAAAAAAAAAAAAATCTATATTGTGTTTTTTGTCTTTTGTCTGGATCTCTCCTTACACACTAGCCATGATGAGAGTGATCGCTGCCATTCAGTAATCCAGAACTAGATTCGGCTGCTGATCTAGTATATAATAAAGTGTATCATTTCCTTCGTACATGGTGGCAGGATTGAGGAATATGGGAGGCGCCATATACCAAGAGCAGATCACACGTAATTCCATGTCGTAATGTCAACTCCTGTCATAAGTGTTATGAGGATCAGTCTCTGTGATGGGGACAATAACATTTTCTGTGTTCTCTTCTATACACAATATACTACCTCAAAGAAGCCTGAAGACAGGGGTCACCAAGACCCAAATAATACAGTCAACACCAGGGGTCTTGTATAAAAATAGGAATCAAACTAAAGAGGTGTCGAACACAAAAGGTACAATAAGTCGCCATTGGGCCCAATAACAAAACTTGAACTACTATTTCCAGACAGCGGTCACAGTTAAGTAAAGATTTTTAGAGAGTCTTGCAAGAAATGTATTAAAAGGTGCAGGACTCTATATAAATGTTCATTTATAAACAGCCAGAAAATCTCATGCAAAGTCTTATATAAGCAGGGGAATAGGACTGAGCTTGCAGTATATATTTTGGCCACTGCACAGCTCTGCTAGAGCAAACAGCTGATCAGTGGGGGTGCTGGGACTCAACTCTGGATCTAACATTGACTAAACTATGATAAGGATAAATAAACAGTTCGAAAAATAGGAAAAGGGAAGACCAGCATCTCTCCGAAGATGAATAAAATATAACTTTTAATGTCGAATCATAAAAATATTATATAGCAAAAAAGTGACAACAAACTGAACCAGAAAATAAACCCATAAAAAACGCTACTGACCCCTTTCGAGATAACATCTCTTTCTCAAAGCATTAGCCCCATATAGCAGGCTGCAGCAAAAATGCGCTTTGGGAAAAACTGCGACACTTTTTCCCGCAGCTCTTTTCACAGAAAGTCCGCAGAGACTGCTTCCATTATAACTATAGGGAAACCGTCAGTGTATCTGTAGCTATAATTGACATGCTACAATTTCCAAAACTGCAACCGGTTTTGGAAATCCCAGCCTTTGCAGTGACTGTGACATCGGGTTCTTTGTCGCATTCAAACTGCAGCGTTTATGTCACATGGGTTCCCTGCCTTAAAATCGTGAAAGACTCGTTTAGGTCTGCACTAAATGCTGCAATTGCACCCATTGATTGGTCCTGAAACGCAATTAGGAAGAAATAGGAAGTGAGCGCCAGGCTTCCACTAGGTCAGGTTGCACCAAAGTGAGTTCAGACCAAACAACCTGCGGCCTGCCCTACTGATTCTTTACTAACATTGGTCCATGTTCTCTGCAGCTGTGAGATATAAGAGTGCTATACCCGTTTCACATTCATTTTTATTTTCATTCTATGAAGTCCAAGTTTATATTTCACTAGATTTTTTCTAGGAAGTGAGGGATTGCCAAGAGCTGTATATTTATTTCCATCACAAATATATTTGTCAGTTTTATATTGATAAAACCAGTGATGTAACTGTAGAGCAGGGGTCCTCAAAATACGGCCCGCAGCCCACGCAACATCGCCTGGATCGCTCTCTAACAGGGAATCCAATTCCCCGATAATGGGCGGATCGCTGCTTTCAGCGTGACCACGACCTACACTGACTGCCGAAAGTGACCTCTACCCCGACACAGGCCGATCAAAAGACGCCCCCCCCCCCACAAGGGGAAAGGGGGAGGGGGTGTCGTCTTCTGATCAACCACATCAGGCAGAACAGATGGATAGGGGATAAATACTTGGAAAATACTGTTTTCATGAAGCAGAAGCTTACCTACTTCTGCTAGCCAGTCAGCATAGCCGTCTTATACCAGAAGCACAGAAGCATATCGGGTAAGGGTCTGAGCTTACGTGGACACGTCATCTGGCGTGTACTAGAGCGCTCAGAGGGAGTGTGGGGGGGGGGGGCGTTAGGAGGCAGAGAGCAAGACAGGGAACCCTGTCAACGATCTAGAATAGGGGGCGGCCGCTGGAGCAGTGCTGCTGCCGATAGGTGAGTAGTGTCTGACCACTATACCAGGACTAAATACTGTCACGTCACCCGTTTACCACTATACCGGGACTAAATACTGTCACCCACTGACCGCTTTACCAGGAGTAAATACTGCCACGTCAACCACTGACCATTATACCAGGACAAAATACTGTCACATCACCCACTGACTACTATACCAGGACTAAATACTGTCATGTCACCCACTGACCACTATACCAGGACTAAATACTGTCACGTCAGCCACTGACCGCTATACCAGGACTAAATACTGTCACATTAGCCACTTACTGCCAGATTCCCCTTTGATCTCATCGTACAACCCACAAATAGCTGATTTTACTGTATAATGTTCCCCTCACATCACCAAACACTTCACGACTATCAGTTTCCTCCGTTCCCCATATGAAGAACATAACCAGACCCCTTTTATTTGCAGATGCCCCCTTATAATGCCAGCCAGCAACTAACCTCACTGTAATAGTGAGCTGCAGTAAGCAGGTTCTTCCTAGGAGCCATGTGCTATATACTCCTCACTTATGAGTGCTGATGCCTTACAATGACATACACGGCACCTCTGCAGGTTGGACAATGGTCCTGGATAACCAGAGAACTGATGTAGGTGAAGTGTATTTAAAGAGAACTGAATTCAGTGCTGTGTCAACTTTGCCAGTAATCGCCATGATGGAGATATTGGTGCTGTTAGTTTCGGCACCGATATCTCTCCAATTTTGGAAAGGTGGGCCTTGCAGCCTAGCCTCATCGCTGAATAGTAAAAAACGCCCCTCTGCCAGTACAAGGCTATGGAAGAGTACAGTCAGGAGGGCGTTCGTCACAGCCCAGGAATGACGCTGAGCTATAAGACTGTTTTGAGTGATTTCTGTGTTTCTTTGGGAGCTCCTGTCACCTTCTGCATTTGTTTACATGGTGTAGCTTCTTGTGCTTCTAGCTTACAACTACCATAATGCTTTGTTCCTCCCCCTCCCTCTCTTGCTCACTCCCTCAAACCCCCTCCTTGTCTCTCTAGCTAGCTTGCCCATTACTAGCCTTTCCCAACTAACTTACTAGCTCACCCCCCCATCATATTTACCTGTTGTCATGTCTACTCTTCTTCTTGATGTCTGGCTGGAGTGAGATACTGGCTCTGTGCTGCAGGCTTCCCACACTGCCTGGAGCCAGGCCCATTGCCACTTCTGCAAGGGACATCATGGCTCCAGGGCTGGTTTTAGGCAAAATGGGGCCCTGGGCAAGTTTTCAAGTGGGGCCCTAAATTATAAGATACCTTACCAATGTCACAATTCGGTAACCAAATACACATATACTGTAATCACTTTAAACTATATTTTAATTATTTTAAAGACAATCAATGTAATATAAACCAAACATTATTTAATAGGACTTTACATTCTGCATTCTAATGGCTGGATTCACATAGATGCAGAAAAAAAATGCAATGTCTACACCACGTGGGGCCCCAGGCTTAGGCCTGGTTCACATCTGTGTTTCGGTTTCCATCCGGGGAGTCCGCTTGGGCACCCCATGAACAGAAACCTATACGCATTAAAAAGTAGTTACCGAAGGAAACCACATGGACCCCAAGGCTATAATGGGGTCCATGTGGTTTCCACTTGGTTAGCACCCCCATATGTCTCACATATTAGTAACCCTTATGTGAGGTACACAGGGGTTAATGTGAGGGACATGATGGGGTTACTTGCTATTAATGTGAGGCAAATGGAGTTACTGAAACTAAATTAATGACCTCAAATGCCTGACAGTAATAAGAATATTAACCCCAGTGTGTACCTGTGTTTTTCTTTTTTACTTTCACTTTCCTGTATGGAGCTCTTCTATCCTCTCCTCTCCTCCTCCTGGGGGAGACTTTGCAGGGTGCAGAGCAGGAGCAGAGTTGAAGAGTGCAAAGCTTCACATGGCACCGCAGGCCTTGCTGAACTGGAGGCGGGGCAGAGGCGTGGTAGGGGCGGGGCTACAACATCATAGAGCAGCTCATACAGAGCCTTCCCTCGGAGTCCCTGCTTGCACGCCCGCTGCGCATCTACAAGTGTCTACACAGCCCAACAGCCGCTGCACAGTGAGTGACCCGACTATCTGTCAGTGAGAACAGACAGTCCGTCATTCCATTAAAATAGTGATGAAATATTAGGCAGTGCAGGGGACCCCTTAGGCTGTCCGGGCCCTGAGCAATTACCCAGTTTGCCTCCCCTCCTAACGCCGGCCCTGCACTTGCTCGGTGCTGACACCGGGCCTGGGTAGAGGCCTTACTGAACCTCCACTGCCTATTAAAAAAAGGCAGCGGAGGTCCGGTGGGGCTCCATAAAGGCCCCCATAATGAGGACTAATAGTCAAGGCTTGGGGCCCAACCGGAGGATTTCCCAATCCCCCGGTGGGCCAGTCCGACCCTGGGTTTATACTACCATTTAGTTGACTTATTTTGATCATGAAGTTTTCAACACATTTATAGAACATAGTTAATGTAACTACTATAATATAACTACTATAATACCGCTTTCTTTGTACATGAATGTAACTACTACTATACTGTTTCCTATGCTCATGAATATAACTACTATGATACTGCCCCCTAAGCTGTCTACTCGAGCACGCTCAGCAGTGACTTATTGCAGTGACTTGCTGTCTTACTGCAGCTGATGTATTGTGATCACTTAGTATAGTAGGTAAATATGTAATATTTTTGGTGTGTGGTCCACTTATATATATTTCCCTGTTTCCTAAAAAAAACACCGTTCAATAAACCATGATAACACTTAATAAACATTGTTCTATTGGGCTCAGTGTTTGACATGCTGTTGAATTATACTTTAGCTAACAAACATCTGTCCGGGACATGGAGGATGTATGACAGGGCTGGAATAGTTTTGACTGTACATCAAAGACTAGGACAGATAGAACTGGTATGGATGTTTTGGAGAAGGGGTGGGGAGGAAACATTCTGTTGCAATGATGAGATTAATATAAACAATAAACCATTACATTTCTCTTTCAACCCTTATAAATGTTTTGGAGTCTGTTAGAGGAGGTCTAGGAGGTGAATTTTATCATACCTAGAATATTTGGCATAAGAGAAAGATTCCTTAGAAAGGGATTGGAAGTCCTGAGGTATAAAATGCGGTAGTGGATGGCAGGGGCCATTTATGGTGCATTGAAACCAGGCACTGAAGCCCTTCACGGGGTCATTAGCAAATGGCAAATCACAGCAAAATTGACCTTCAACCCCTTCCCAACATGCTCTGTAATAGTATGGAGACTATAGTTTCCTGCATTCTACCATAATGTTACAGCGGAAGCCACATATAAGGGTTTTTCTATACAATATGTCCCCTATTGCCCACTGGCATTGTTGAAGGGTTCCGAAGTTCCTACACAGCAGCCAGTGACCATACCTGGTTGACGCAGACTATGAGAGTAACTGTCAGCCTATGTGCCCGTTTTAAAGTGCATACTATGAACCAGCGATCAGAAGATTGTTGATTCAAATTCACTATTGGGACAAAAAAAATCTTTAAAAAAAAGGTTAAAAAATAGATAAATAAATTAAGCCAGAAAAAAATGCCCTTTACCCACATAAAATGTTTTATCATGTAAAAAAAAAAAAAGCACAAACATTTCATATTTGGTATCATCTGTACAATGAAATGAAATTATTATATAACCCACGAGGTGAGCGTCATAAAAAAGCTAAAATAACGCAAGAAATAATGATACTTTCCCATTTTGCTTTACAAGGTTTGTAATGAAAAGTTAGCAAAAAATTGTATGAACCCCAAAACGGTACCAATAAAAGGCGCAGGACATCTTACAAAAAATAATCCCTCCATTAGCTCTGTGAACAGAAAAAAATGTTACACTCAGAAGATGGTCATGCAAAAACTATAGATTTTTTTTTACAATTATTCTGCGAACAAAACAACAGGCGGAGACCCACATTACAGAAAAGCTGCTTTTTATGTTGCAGATTTTGCTGCGTTTTTTTGAACCAAGGTCGGGAGGGGATTGAGCAGATGAGAAAACTCCAAGCGTTTCCTTTTATTTATCCCATTTCTTTTGAAACCACTCTTGATTTGGGCTCAAGAAACTGCAGCAAAATCTGCAACAAAAAAAGCAACTTTTCTGCAGTGTGGGGTCACACCAGTTTAGGTATTGCCATAATCGTACCAACCCACAGAATAAAGATTAAATGTCACTTATGCTGTGTTGTGAACAGCAAAATATTGAAATGTTAAAAAGCTTAGCCAGATTTTTTTTTTAACTCCCACCCAGAAAGTTTAATAAAATGTAGTCAATAATTCATAGGCTCCCCAAAATGTGGTTATTAACTCCTTTCCAACATGCAATGTAATAATGTGTATACATGTGTGTAATCAATATGTTTGTGCATCATGTGCATATACAGTATGTGTAATCTGTATATCTGTGTGCAATAGGTAATAGTGTGTAATGTACAGTACACTGTATGGACAAATGTATTGAGACATGCTTCATAAGCATTTCATTTAAGTCCCAATTCCACAGATTTATGTAAAGAACAGTAGCCATGCAATCTGCCTATATAGACATTTGTGAAAGAATGGCTCTGAATTCCAATGTGGTACTGTAATAGGGTGCAACAAGTCAGTTTGCCTTTCTTCAATCCTAGATACTCAGTGATCAATTGAGAGTGGTATTACTGAAAACCAGAAGCATTCAGGAATCACAGCCACTCAACCATAAAGTGAGTGACAGATCACAAAAAGTTACAAGTGGGGTCATCGAGTATTGAGGCGCATAGTACATAAAAGTCATTAATTGCAGAGTTCTTAAAGAGGACCTTTCACCACTTTTGGGCACATGCAGTGTTATATACTGCTGGAAAGCTGACAGTGCGCTGAATTCAGCGCACTGTCGGCTTTCCCGATCTGTGCCCGGTGTAAAAAGCTTACGGTGCCGGTACCGTAGTGCTCTATGGTCAGAAGGGCGTTTCTGACCATTAGCCAGAGACGTCCTTCTGCCTCGCGGCGCCAATCACGCTGTGCTGTGGAGCGGGGAGGAACGCCCCCTCCCCTCCCTGATAATGCTCGTCTATGGACGAGCTGTGTGAGCAGAGGGAGGGGGCGTTCCTCCCGGCTCCACAGCACAGCGCGATAGGCGCCGCGAGGCAGAAGGACGTCTCTGGCTAATGGTCAGAAACGCCCTTCTGACCATAGAGCACTACGGTACCGGCACCGTAAGCTCTTTACACCGGGCACAGATCGGGAAAGCCGACAGTGCGCTGAATTCAGCGCACTGTCAGCTTTCCAGCAGTATATAACACTGCATGTGCCCAAAAGTGGTGAAAGGTCCTCTTTAACCACCTCTGCCACTAGCATCAGTACATAAATTGTGCTCCAGGAGCTTCATGGCATGGGTTTCAAGGTTGAGCAGTGGCCTGCAAGCCTTACATCACAATGCCTGGCGTCTGATGGATTGCTGTAAAGCATGCTGCTACTGGACTCTGGTGTGATAAATCACACTGACTTTCTGATGGATTAGTCTGGGTTTGGCCAAGAGAATGTTACCCACTGACTGTATAGTCTGGTGGAGGAAAGATAATGCCATAGGGTTGTTTTCAGGGGTTAGCCTAGGTCTCTTAGTTCAAGTGAAGGGGATCCAAATGCCTCAGCATATTACGACATTGTATGCTCACAGATTTTGGGGTACATTTTGGGATGGGTCCTTTTCTGTTCCAACATGACTGTGCCCCAGGACACATAGCAAGGTCCATAAAGACATGGTTGGCTGATTTTGGAGTAGAAGAATTTGACTGGTCGTACAGAGCCCTGACCTCAACCCCATCTAACACCTTTGAGAAAAACTAAAATGCATATTGCTAGGACCTCTCACCCCAATATTTAAGACAAAATCTCTTCTGTATGAATGGAAAAAAACACACTCCAAAATCTTGTAGAAAGCCTTCCTAAAAGAGTGGAAGCTGTTTTAGTAGCAAACGAGGCACCTTCTCCATATTGATTTGACATGCCTATGGATTTATAATACGATATTATAAAAGTGCCTGGGTGTAATGTGTCCCAATACTTTTGTCCATTTAGTGTATATATGCATGTTCATGTGTAAAAGTGTAAGATATGTATATGTATATTATGTGTATACAGTGTTGGCCAAAAGTATTCGCACCCCTGCAATTCTGTCAGATAATACTCATTTTCTTCCAGAAAATGATTACAATCACAAATTCGTTGGTATTATTATCTTCATTTAATTTGTCTTCAATGAAAAACCACAAAAAGTATTGTCAAAAAGCCAAATTGGATATAATTCCACAGCAAACATAAAAAAGGGGGATGACAAAAGTATTGGCACTGTTTGAAAAATCATGTGATGCTTCTCTAATTTGTGTAATTAACAGCACATGTTACTTGAGGCACCTAACAGGTGGTGGCAATAACTAAATCACACTTGCAGCCAGTTGAAATGGATTAAAGTTGACTCAACCTCTGTCCTGTGTCCTTGTGTGTACCACATTGAGCATGGAGAAAAGAAAGAAGACCAAAGAACTGTCTGAGGACTTGAGAAGCAAAATTCTGAGGAATCATGAGCAATCTCAAGGCTACAAGTCCATCTCCAAAGACCTGAATGTTCCTTTATCTACTGTGTGCAGAGTCATCAAGAAGTTTAAAACCCATGGCACTGTGGCTAACCTCCCTAGATGTGGATGGAAAAGAAAAATTGACGAGAGATTTCAATGCAAGATTGTGCGGATGGTGGATAAAGAACCTCGACTAACATCCAAACAAGTTCAAGCTGCCCTGCAGTGCGAGGGTACAACAGTGTCACCCTGTACTATCCGTCAGCGTCTGAATGAAAAGGGACTGTATGGTAGGATACCCAGGAAGACCCCACTTCTTACCCAGAGACATAAAAAAGCCAGGCTGGAGTTTGCCAAAACTTACTTGAGAAAGCCAAAAACGTTTTGGAAGAATGTTCTCTGGTCAGATGAGACAAAAGTAGAGCTTTTTGGGAAAAGGCATCAACATAGAATATACAGGAAGAAAAAAGAGGCCTTCAAAGAAAAGAACACGGTCCCTACAGTCAAACATGGCGGAGGTTCCCTGATGTTTTGGGGTTGCTTTGCTGCCTCTGGCACTGGACTGCTTGACCGTGTGCATGGCATTATAAAGTCTGAAGACTACCAACACATTTTGCAGCATAATGTAGGGCCCAGTGTGAGAAAGCTGGGTCTCCCTCAGAGGTCATGGGTCTTCCAGCAGGACAATGACCCAAAACACACTTCAAAAAGCACTAGAAAATGGTTTGAGAGAAAGCACTGGAGACTTCTAAAGTGGCCAGCAATGAGTCCAGACCTGAATCCCATAGAACACCTGTGGAGAGATCTCTTGATGGCAGTTTGGAGAAGGCACCCTTCACATCTCAGGGACCTGGAGCAGTTTGCCAAAGAAGAATGGTCTAAAATTCCAGCAGAGCATTGTAAGAAACTCATTGATGGTTACCGAAAGCGGTTGTTCCCAGTTATTTTGTCTAAAGGTTGTGCTACCAAGTATTAGGCTGAGGGTGCCAATACTTTTGTCTGGACCATTTTTGGAGTTGTGTGTAAAATGATCAATGATTTGACTTTTTTTTCATTCTCTTTTGTGTTTTTTCATTGCAAGCAAAATAAATGAAGATATTAATACCAAAGAGTTTGTGCTTGCAATCGTTTTCTGGAAGAAACTGAGTATTATCTGACAGAATTGCAGGGGTGCCAATACTTTTGGCCAACACTGTATATGCATACAAACATTTTCATGTGAAGTGTGAATGTGTGTGTATAATATTTATAAATGTGTATATATGTTTGTGTAATCCTATCCTACTAATATTATTTGTATATTTGTGTGTTTGGATGTTTGTTCCTCAATTACGCAAAAATGGCTGAACAGATTTGAATGAAATTTGGTACACAGATAGTTTGTAACCTCAATTAAAATATAGGCTACTTTTTATCCTGGTAAATGACATGGCTTCACAACTGTTATGAATTTATGTTGCAGCAGCTTATCTCAGGTTCTCATAAAGCGAGGTCTGTTATCTCTCTATGTAAACACTCAGCTAACCCTCAGTCCATTCTGTACATGCATTTGCATATTATCTGATCAGCTCCAGGCAACATGCTGACACACTGGATGGGAAAACACCTTTAATCCAAATTGGAAGTTTGCTACTTTTAAACGCTCATTATTTGGTGTCCCAGCGAGCTGCTGAGATGCCTGTAACAATTACAGGCACAGCACGAGGAACGAGTTCAGCGGCAGGCCAGATTTACAGCTGTCAAAATGCCAGAGCATGTGGATTATCAGTGCTAACAACACAATCATTATATGGCGTCCCAGTGAGCTGCTGAGATGCCGGAACAATCACAGGGACGGTGTGAAGAACAAGTTCAGAGGAAGGCCAGCTTGAAAATGCTGAAACGCTGGAGCATGCGAATCATCGACACTAACATCACGCTCATTATATGGCTTCCCAGCGAGCTGCTGAGATACCGGAACAATCACGGCACAGCAATACTGTGTAAGCGGCCATTTTTTTGTGGCCGGCAGCCATGCGCAGTCGGCTTTGCCCTAGGCTCAAGCCCTAGAAGTTTAAAGCCACCACCGGAATAAGATGTGAAGAGAGACCGTTCCTGAAGAAGATGGAGGCGGCACTTAAGAGTTCTCTTGCAGCATTGGGGATGTGCCCCAGTACTGTTTGAGCGCTGGTGCTTGCCCCCAGTGCTGCGAGAGAACTCATTTGCATACCTAAGAAAACCGGGATTTTTACGGAACAGCGGTGTGGAGAAGACATCTATAGGTAGGAGAAGAATAGCCTTTCTTAAGGCTATTACTACGTGTTAGGGACAAAAAATTGAGTTTTAATGATAGGATTCCTTTAATATTTTTATTAGAGAGAAGTGACTCCTGGAAGAATGACTGTTCGAAAAAGAAAAGGTGAGCGCTGCCATTAGGTCTGTGTAATTTGAACAGTAAAGCATCCTAAGACCATTCAAGTCTTTGGTTGCTTTTCATCCAATCACAATTTTGCTGAAGAGCACTGCCATGAATAAAGAATGCTATCTAGATATCCTCCAAGAGCAACTTCTCCCAAAGATCCAGGAGCAATTTGGTGATGAGCAGAGTTTTTTTCCAGCATGATGAAGAATCATGTCACAAGACAAATGTGATAAATAACCAAATGGTTCAGTAAGCAAAACATTGAAATTATGGGTCCATAACCAGGAAACTCTTGAGATAGCAGTGCTGGCCGTGCGCTCAGCTTGGCTGCATCTCCGGAGTAGACGAGTAGTCGGGATCCCTGTCAGCTTGCGATATGCGGGAGCTGACTTTTTCCCATAGGAATGCATTGACCAGCGTTGATTGGCCGAATGCCATACAGAGTACAGCTGGTTCGGAGTCTAAGTCGGTCCACAGCAGTCTCCATTCTGGTCCAATCTTAGACTCCGCCTCCTCACAGAAGAGCCTCCGGCAGAACCAGCGTTGATTGGCCGTACTCTGTATGGCATTCGGCCAATCAACGCTGATCAATGCATTCCTATGGGAAAAAGTCAGCTCCCGCATATCGCAAGCTGACAGGGATCCCGACCAGATAGAGCCCCAAAGAGCTGTGTGAGTAACATTCCCACCTAAATAAAGGTAATCCCTAGCTAACCCTGCTTGTACATCTGTCCCTGTCTCACAGTCACTTAGTTCACAGTCTCAAATTAACCAAATGTTAAATCCACCATTCGTATAAATTGGAGGTCACCTGATTTATCCAGGCAATTACTTTTATCGATTTTTTTTTCGATGCCTACATTGTCGTAGTTCCTGTCCCACCTCCCCTGCGCAGTTATTGGTGCAAAAAAAGCTCCAGGGAAGGTAGGAGGGGATACGAATTTTTACTGCGTTTGCCTCGTGGTATTCGATTGGAATCGAATACCTCGAACGGCCTGATATTAGATCAAATATCTATTCGATCAAACAGTGTTCGCTCATCTCTAGACAGAACTTCGAAATGGGCCTTCTAAGATATCTTGTATCGTTAATGTCATTGCAGCCTAGTCTATGCACAAGCTGAACTGGCCTATGAAGTAACTTGGGGCTTCAGAAAACCTCTTGCATTAACCAAGTAAAAACCTGGCTTTGTTCTTGTGTGTTTAGTGTGGATACTTGAAAAGACGAAGACCAAAGACACTTGATAGGATCTAAGCAGAATGACTGGCACGGTTTTTAATAGCTGATGATCTCAGACAATTTGTTCTGAAAAACAATTGGGCTGGAGCTGGTGTGGCTGCTCTTTAAGCACTAACAGCTATCAGTGTTCCCATGTCAAGTTGCGGTTACACACCAGAACTTTCCCTGTTCTCTGTGGCACCACATCACACAGAACTGGTGTTGTTTTTTCCAAGACACGGGGGAAGGGGGGGCTAGGGCTCCTAATAGTCCCCCACAGCTCCCAATTTTCCCAACCAGCAGGAAAGAGCTGGTGGACTATGGAGGAGACAGTCTGACTGCAGCAAGATCTGCAAACTGGAGAAAGATAAGCTTCCCTGACATAAATTACATTACACTTTGACAGGGGGACACTGACCAGGACTGCTGAGGGAAAGCCAAGCCCACTCAGATACTTTGCTATGGACGTCACATGGGAAGAAGACGAGATACTTGTGGAACGTTAGTTGGGGGCCTGTTCAATTCACCTTGAGAAAGAGCGCTGCAGTGTCAGAGAGTCAGAGACAGCCATAAAAACAGCACTACAGACCTCCCTTTTAAAACCCCAGAAGCAAAACTGTAAAATTCTTCCTAGTAAAAAAAATGTTGTACTGTGGGTTAGAGGGGGCTTCAAGGTTTACAAAATATATTTAACAAGGTGTAAAACAGGAATGCTAACGTAAAGACGGTACTCACCTCTATCTGATTCCCATCACTATGACTCTGCCACTGTCTGGGTCATTAATAGAAATAGGAGAACTGATTTGTCACAAGCAGAATATTACAAATTGTATGTTTGTTTTTTTTTTTTTAACAAAACTGAATAAATGGTTATTTGTTTCAGATTAGTTAAAATGGCCGCTGCTATGTGTAGTGCACAGTAAAAATACAGAAGAGACAAGTGTCTTGCCAGTAGACGGTGTTATGTGGACACCTTACATTGCTGATGTCATATACTGTATATAAGGTTGTGATGGCTGGAACACAAGGCATTTCTGGATGGTGAAAGTAGGGGATGGATGTGTTATTTATCACTGCGTAATACAGAGCAATGAGTGCTGCAATGCTTGAAGGAGATCTAGACAATCTTAGGAGTAGGAGACTTACATCATAGTGTAGTCAGATTGAATCTATTACAGGCAAATTAGAAATCATAGATAGGAGTGAGGAGCATAGCTGTGCTGTGTGAGCCTGACTGTAATAATAATACAGATCTGATCTTTTCATTGCCAATAATCTATTTTTTCTAAGTCCATCATATTAATCCATACTTTACTGCCTGCCACATGTATTGCCACAGCTAGCATCACTGCCACCACTCAGTCAGACAAGTCCATCATATTCCATTATATTGCACTGTTGGTGCAATAGTGTTGGCATTTTTTTATTTTTTTTTTTAAATAGATTTCACATCTGCTTCCATAAAGGGATAATTTTTGTTGTTTTATTCTAATTCTTACTTACTTTTGATCTAGGCTCACAGTCTTAAGTTTGTCTCCCAAATAAAAATAACAAAATCATCAAAATGGGCTAATTTTTCTATAAAACCATTTCTTTTTGCAATACAACCACCACACGTAAGCCAATTTAAGATGTCGCTTATACTGAACTTTGATCCTGAGCCACCTGAATCTGAAAATATATTCATCTAGAGAGTCTCCTAGCTCTAGTCATTACTTCTTTTTGTCTGACACACACAAGAATTGTTCAGAAATGCCAGTCACTTACTAAGACAGGTCAGTGCTGTGCCAGTGATTCGATCCTGTGTGCTGAGGGACACATGGATGTGAAGAACAGCAGAGACCTGGGCAGACCTGGAATGGAGTGGTGAGGGATTGAAGAGATTAAAGGACCATTTTTTATATTATCATCCCCATTCTAAGCCCCATTAAAGGCCAACGAAAGATCAGGCACATTGGCTTCAAATTGCCCAACACTTTGTGTTCCCAGGAGATAAGTTGGTACCAGAAAGTTAGCAAAGATGTTTCGATATTTCCAATATTTTATGATTTGATACCTTTGTATGACTGTCCAAGAAGCCATAATTTCTGGAATCCCACACCTACAAGGTTCCATTGATGTTGGTTTAAAGGAATTTTACTGTATAAAGAACCTTATTCTTATCGGCTGTTTGACTGCAGCTATGGATGGAAAATACTTATTGGTTTGCAGTCTTTGTGAATTCTGTAATCTGTATAGTATTCCAGATTTCACTGTGATGTGCATTTACTAGTAGTTACTATTGAATAGAGATGAGCGAGTACTGTTTGGATCAGCCGATCCGAACAGCATGCTCGTATAGAAATGAATGGACGTAGCTGGCACGCGGGGGGTTAAGCGGCCGGCCGACGTCAAAGCGGAAGTACCAGGTGCTTCCATTCATTTCTATGGAGCGTGCTGTTCGGATCGGCTGATCCAAACAGTACTCGCTCATCTCTACTACTGAATATGTCAAGTAGCCAGGTGACTACAGATACCTTTCTATACCTGGCAATGTTGGTTTGACTTTATAGCTGTATAATAACCCAGGCCATGCCTTTGTGTTATGATGTACTGGAGGACGATGGTACAAACAAAGAGGCGCTGAAAATATATAGTCCACATCTCTGCAGAGCTTAAAATCGTATGCCCCTATGTCAGAAATTGATGGACATTTCATGTTAGGGCTTTGACTTCTTAGTGACAGGAAACTGCATTGCATGTGATTCACGGTTACAATGTAACTTCAACCCCAGGGAATAAAAATTACAGACATTATTTTCAGCAATTTCTCAGCTATACCTGATTCTAGGAAAGCTGGGTGGCAGCTCCTGTCACCTGCTTTCTATATGTCCCGAATAACTAGTCTAAAAGTTATAAGAGCAGAGGACTTTCTTGGTGAATTTGATGTTCAGGAGCCTAGAAAAGCTGTATGACCCTGTAGCAGAGGGCAAATTGAATTTGCAAGGTTTTTTTGTAATAATAATAATAATAATAACAACAATAATACATTTTTATTACTATAGCACCAATTATTCTGTAGTACTTTATGAATCAACAAAAAATGTTCTTATGTTTATTTTGCACATTTCTTTAAAACAGTATTCCTTCTGAGGAATGAGTGCTTTCTTTGTATCTTCACACAAGTCTTGGAATTTATTACATAAAAACTTCATATCCTCCCCCGGTTTAACTTCATTTTGTGCTCCAACCCAACTCACCCTTCTTCCTTACTCCCTTTTTTATCTTTGTATTAAATACTCACAGCCCCCATCTATTACATGCCTAAAATAGAGAAAACAATTCATGGTGTTAGCCACACTCACAAAGTGTAAATTTACAATTTTTCTGTGTTATGAAGCCTGTTATGGTTATAGGATAAATTCATAACTTTCTCTATAAGCTATATCCTTTATAATATGCATGATAATAGCACAAAACTAAAAGCATAAAATTCTAATATTTCAATTATTTATCTTTTTTTCTATTGTACTTCTGACATCTTATGCTCTGTTTCTGCTAGAGGAAGTAGCTGGTTGATACTGCCATTGTTGGCTTTCATAGGGCTGCCTTTAATGTTTCCCGATCAGATGGTGAGTTTTCCCTTCCTGACAGTCAGTCACATTGATAGATACCACTGCCAGCCATATTGGCGCTCATGGAGTTGTGATTACTGCTACCTAGTGTGACAGTTAGTGAATTGCAGTGTGACAACTGTCTCCTCTTTCATTCCTCACAAGGTGCAGAGACCTGCCTCACTGCTTCTAGGCCAGCACAGTTGGAACTATGATTTAATATCAGCAACCCAAGGCTTATCTGTCCACCAGGGATAGCATTTGTATAGCTGACAGATTGCAGCATAAGGTGCCAATACACATTAGACTAAAGTTGGTATGGATAATCTGAACCATAACAAACATTAAATGTTCAATTTTACTAAGGAATGACTAGTACACCATCATCATTTGGAAATAAGTCTCTCGTGTCTGAACCTAGCCTAACAGATAAACAAATCATTTTTTTTTGTTCTGATGAGAACATCAACCATTTTTCCCCAAAGAACAGAAAGATTGTTTGTCATTGGCCAAGCATCTCTGAAATGAACAATTGTGAGGACCGATATGGACAAAACTGCGTATGGCTGCAAAACAATTGTCCACAAGACGATGGCTCATCAAACAGCTGCTTGTTTAGGTCAGCCAATCCTCCATGTGCCCTGAATGGTAAGATGGGAGGAAGCTACTGCCAGACAGCTCTGGTACAACCGATGAAGGATCAGGCAGGTAGAATCCAACTGCCTCAACCCAATATTCCCCAACAACTGCCATTGAGTCAGGAGGTCCCCAAACTAGATGAGTGGCTCTGCTTATAACTATTATTAGGGAAATGAAATGTACAACTTGGCAGATTACTAAGAAAACATTTCCACTTTTCTTTTGTCTTTTTTTATCGTCTTATACTAACTGAAGTAAAAGATAAGAGATGACAAAATAACACAATAAAATAATAATAATAATAACAATAATAATAATACATATCTGTTTTCTACAGTAAGACATAATAAATCATTTTAATTGATTACATTTAGACAATCCTATTTACTATCCCCTATCTTGGCTCGATTTTTCTTTGATAAATTTACAGTACTCCTAGCCTATCCTCTGTGTATTGGTGAATATATATATATATATATATATATATATATATATATATATATATATATTTATGCTTTTTGTCTCAGAAAAACCTTAATAGAATTAAAAATTTCAGGGGCTACACGGTGGCTCAGTGGTTAGCATTGTAGCGTTGGTAGGTGTAGCCCTGTGTTTGCGTGGGAACAAATGTGGGGCTCACAATCTACAAAAAAAGAAATAAAAATTTTAAAATAACATTTTGAATTTTGCTAAATAAAAAATTCCTCTTTTTAAACTTTTCATGAAGGTGGAAGAAAACCGACAAGCAATTATTATAAACCATATATTTGTGTTTCTAAACAAAAACAAAAAAATTCTGTTTTCAATTCTTTCTTGATATCTCAAAATTTAAAATATAAAGCTCCAGCACTTGAAATTGATGAAAAATGAAATTTTTCTGCCTTACATTCACATAACACAAAAAACTTACATTTTGCGAAAATTCATATATGCAGCAAAATGCAGTGCATGAGTCAAGTCTGTGTGTCACAGTAATATTTACAGGATATATTGTTATAATATTATTGTATTTGCAAATAGTATAAAAATGTGTGATCTTAAAGGTGAATTCACACGTGGACTGCAGATTTTTATAGGAAATTCAATGCATGTAATCCTTAGACACAGATTGAGTTTGTGCACAAATTTTCCAAAGTGAGGAAACCTTTCCACTGATATTTTCTATCTTTTACAACGTTTCATTATGGAATTACTTTATGTTATTTGAAATTCTGCACTAAAATCCACAAAACACAACAATGCCATAGAATCTGCAAAGGAAAATCTGCAGATAAATTGTGCAGACAGATTCTTTAGTAAAAACTGTGTGAAGTATTCTTACGCTATGTGTGAATTTACTATTATTTTTTTCCTACATCTTACATATGGGATACAGAAAATTGAAGAAAATAAATCAGAGTTCAATAATTATTCAATTATTATTGCACCATTACAAATAATTATATATCATTTACATGAGAAAAGGGTATGACTATTATTTAAGAAAACATGATACTATTTTCTGAAATATATGTTCTGTAGAATACTATAAATATTAAACATTAACATACATATTTATGTTAAGAAAAATATTAACAGTATTACTATAAGAATGAAACAAACAAATCGTGAATAGGAGTGTTACAAAATAGTGCTTTTAACTCAGTACATCTTAATATATCTGTAATCTTAATATGTATTTATATATCATATATCATATATTTAAACATATGCGGTTATATCAGTAGTATACAATAAAACACTAAATTATGTTCACAGTCCATAAGATGGTCACAAGCCAAACAGAATTGTTTTATATGACTATTTCTTCCTTAACAATGCAATAAATAATAAAAGTACTCAATTTGCTCTGTGTAATATTTCATTCTGTGACTTGAAAAATTATATATTAACTTTGTATATTAACATAACTTCAGTTATCATACATTTTAAATAAAGAAATAAATTATATTCTATCTTGTCTTTCTAAAAATGTTTTATTTGACTTACACTCAGTTTTAGTTTTTTAATGAATAAAAATGTTTAATTAACATATATTATATATAATACACTATATACACGTATATACACACACACACACACACACACATATATATATATATACACACACAACACACACATACACATATATATAAACACGTATTTACACACACACACATATATATATATATATATATATATATACACACTTATACAGTATATGAGCGTGTGTATGTGTCTATGTATAAAACATGTATTTATTTTGTTGAAACACACAAATATATATATATATATATATATATATATATATATATATTCATTCATTTAAATTATTTCATGTTTGTAATAAATTTTATTCTTTCACTACAGCCTACAGTGAATAGATAAATCATTGTGTTTTATTATCTGCCTTTTGTATAACTGTGTGTAACACATATAGAAGTAGGAGCTGAGTGTGTATATAGCAGAGTGCACTGAGAGTCCACCCTCCATGTAGTACTGCCATTCTACTTTCACTGACACCTATGTGTCTTTTGCAGAGCAGAGAGGGGAGATAAGAGCCCCTGTGTGTGTTCACTAGACTCTTCCTGACAATCACTCAGCCCCCTCCTGCCTTTCTTGGCGTCTTCTGGTTTTCTCTTGAAAATCTCCTAATTTATCACTGGGCTGAAGAGACCCTGCTTGAACCACTGGGGTCTAAAAGTTGTCAGCAGGGGCACCTTATCTATTCAAAATGTTTACCTAACCCTTTGTCATACAGACCTCTGAACAATGGACTTGTAATCTGTAAAACAACATCAAATCCTATGGCAATTACTTGACTAGAGAGGTAATAGTGCTTAGCTCAGAACTTGTAAACAAGTCAACCTGGGAGATCCTTTACTAGTTGCCTTAACTGTAATAGAGAAGAATAGATTTGTAATAGAGAATATAGAAACTATGTAACTGACCGTTATAACCTGGATTATCTTATCATAGGGTTGTGCCATCAATAGAAATCAGAAATCAATGGAAATAAACTGTGTATTCATTTTATATATATAGTAACATGAGTTGGGATGAAGATACAGGACCTTCAAGTAAAACCTAAAACCCTACAGTGTTGACCCAGAAGAAGGCAAAAAAAAAAAACATGAGGCTAATGCCAATTGCACATGTCAGGGGGAAAAAATTGCTTTTTGATTCCCAATCCAGCAAACAGTAAACCCTGGATCAATTTGTTTTTATCAAAAATCTAAAACCCAGAACCTGTAATATATTTACTTTCAAGAAACATATTCAGGTCCTTTTTGAACTTGTGCAATAATTTATGAATTTTCTTTTTTGGAAAGAAAGTGCCTAGAAATATTCCTTGTGTCATTTGTCAGTGACGTTTCTTCAATGTGTCTTAACCACTTCAGTACCGGGCCAATTTGTGGTCCAGGACAAGACACATTTTCGGGGATTTTTGTATGTGCGGTTTTGAGGGCTGTAACATTTTTCTCGTATGTCTCATTCAACTAATTTTTGCGTCTTTTTTTCGGGGACACATAGGGCTTTATTTTTTATGTTTTCTTTATTTTCTAATGTGTTTTAATTTTTTTTATATCCTCGAAAATATAAACATAATAAGAGGGAAATTGTGTCTGCTTTTCAATTTATTATTATTTTTTTTATTTAATAATACAAAGTGTCACTGAAAAACTTTATAAAATAGTTTTTCCTCTCCGTTACAATAATTTTTGTTTTGTATGGTGTCATCGGGGGTGGGGCTATAACCTTTAATAACGTCATTTTATTGGAGCATTATTTTACTTTTTATTTTACTTATTTTTTAAATTATTTTATTTCATTTTTTTTTTAACCACTTCCGGACCGCCCATAGACTTTATACGTCTGGGAAGTGGTTGCCTTGTTCTGACAGGACGTACCTGTACGTCCAACCAGAACACAGCAGCTGCACGGAGATCGTGTAGCTTCTTTCACTAGGAGTCGGCTGTAACTTCAGCCGGAGCTCCCAGAGAGATAGCAGGGAAGATTTATTACCTCCCCTGCCTTCTCGATCCTGTGTATACAGCGCTCAATGAGCGCTGTATACACAGCTATGGACGCTGCCATAAATCAGCTGCCCTCTGACCCGGCAGACACGTGATCTGCCGGGAGCAGTGTCCTGCCAGAGCTGCTGGGTCCTACAGGACCCCAGATCAGCCCTGTATACTGTGTATACAGTGTGCAGGAGTCTGTATTTCTCCTGTAACTGAGGTTAAATGTACCAGCCCCAGTTATAGGAGAAATCAGCCTCAAGTACAAAAAAAAAAGTGATCAGATGTCCCCAAAGGTCTCTTATCACCTTATGGGGACACAATCTGGAAAAAAAATAAAATAAAAATATAATAAAAAAAGTTTTAAAAAAATGTAAATAAAATAATAATAAAAAATAAATAAATAATACGCTAATAAAACGCCGTTATTAAAGGTTATAGCCCCACCCCCGATGACACCATACAAAATAAAAATTACCGTAACGGAGAGGAAAAACTATATTATAAAGTTTTTCAGTGACACTTTGTGTTATTAAATAAAAAAATATATATAAATTGAAAACCAGACACAATTTCCCTCCTATTTTGTTTATATTTTCCTGGATATAAAAAAAATTAAAACACATTTGAAAATAAAAATAACATAAAAATAAAGCCCTATGTGTCCCCGAAAAAAGACACAAAAATTAGTTGACTAAGACATACGAGAAAAATTTTACAGACCTCAAAAAAGCACATACATAATAAACCTAAAATGTGTCTGGTCCTGGACCACAAATTGGCCCGGTACTGAAGTGGTTAAACTTTTAAATTAATTTTTTAATATTTTTTTTCAGATGGTGTCCCCATAAGGTCATAATAGACCTTTGGGGACATCTGATCACTTTTTTTTTGTACTGGAGACTGATTTTTCCTCTACCTGGGGCTGGTACCTTTAGCCCCAGTTGCAGGAGGAATACAGCTTCCTGCATGCTGTATATACAGCTTACTGAGCTGAGCTGGGTCCTGTAGGACTCCCGTATCACGTATCCCGTATCACGTGACCGCCGGGTCAGAGGGCGGCCGCATCATTGAGTGCTGTATACACAGCGATCGAGAAGACAGGGATGGGAATATACCTTCCCTGCCTTCTCTCTGGGAGCTCCGGCTGAAGTTACAGCCGACTCCCAGTGAAAGAAGCTGCACGATCTCCGTGCAGCTGCTGTGTTTTGACTGGACGTACTGGTACGTCCTGTCAGAACAAGGCAACCACTATCCGGACGTATGAAGTCTATGGGCGGTCCGGAAGTGGTTAATGAAATGTAAGCAATTCAATGTGCAATTCCCATATGTAGTATTATGGGATTGTTTTCAAAGTGTGGGTACCTATAGAGACATAACCTTTCTGCATCACTTCCGTACTATAGCCATTAACCATTGTCTGTCAGGACCTGCAATATGTTAGGACGTTTGACAATGACAAATCATGTTAGAAATCCTGCAGTCAATGTCCCCCAGTGTCCTCTCCATCAGCTGGAAGTGGCTGAAGTAACAAAGATGGTAGGGTTTCAGTAACACGATAAGGATTGCCCAAAGTGGAATAAAAGTAGACCTATCGGTAAAATTCATTTAATGTAACACCAATAGAAAACAGATGCCAGAAAATCAGATAGTCTTGATAAGAAATTTATAAAACACTGGGCAAATTATATATTTTTTTATATCAGTAAGAGACGAATAGCCTTTCTAAAGGCTATTCCGACGTCTAAAGCAGAAAAATACCGATTTAGTGGTAGAATCCCTTTAAATAGCGAACACTTGCTTGGCCAACAGCGATCTTCCTCAACTCCTCCATACACATGCACACTTAGCTTGGCCTAGCGGTGCATGTGTACTGAGTTAGGGACTCAGACTGATAGTCTCTTTTGCCATATTGGCTTATCCTACGGAAAAATAAGAATCACGGGGATTTGAAATCGAACTTCCTGATCCTTATCTTTCCTAACATCTGTTGGGGAAGAATCGGGAACTGAGAGTTGGGAACTGTTCACATGTCATTCTTAGCCCTTATTTATGGTGAAACCTGTTTCTTGAAATATTGTTCTCAACAGGTTTTTCCATTATTTATTGGTGCGTGAATGACTTCCCATACAGGGAAACAGTGCTATATGTAGCTACTTCATTTAGAAGGAGGTCGTACCATCAGTACCTACATGATACCTCTGCTGGAGCTATTTTTTGGGGAGAACTCCATCATATACAGAGAGAGATAGGCTAACAGCACTATCTGTGACAACATTTTTCACATGAAGAGACAGGGAAGCAGTACTTTCTGTTCTTTAAAGAGAGACAGCGCTATAAGAACTTACATTCCTACACTATATACTGAGAGGAAGAGGGAAGGTAAGCTATATGTACCCAAACTATACACAAAGACAGACAGGTAAGCAGCACCATCTGTGCTGACATAATTTACAGCTAGAAACAGACAGCAGTATTATCCCTACAACAGGCAGTAATATTTGTGCTTATATTATTTTTTTAGTAGAAACAGAAAGGTAACATTAACTGGAAATACTCATTTTATAAAGAGAGACTAGGGGACAGTACTATCTTTATGGACATTATTAACTGGGAGAAAAGGGAAGACTGTATTATCTGTTACTACATAATTTCCAAAAAGACAGCAAGGACAGCATTCTCTGTGACTACAGACTGTAGAGGGAGAGGCAATGTCTGGTGATCTGCAGCGAGTCTTGCTTACAGGGGTGACACTATGAACTTCTATATGGTCCAGGTCATGCCTTATAGGCTTTATATATTCCAGTAAAGATATAATCATATGAACATCTAGTGCCCTTCGAGCTGCTAGTCTCATGGAAATGTCAATTTCCTTAAACAAACAATGTTGCTATGTTTTCCACTTAAACAATAGATTAATACAGCACTTCAGCTGCTGCACAAATAGCACTTCCTATTCATTGGGACCAAGCAAACTGACATACAGGACTTTGCTACATTATGAGGATGTTGATGTAGTAAATGGGGTCAGTTTGTCGGCAGACAGGGATTAATTACACAATAGTCAGGATGAAGGTGAACATTAGATTGAAGGTACCAGGACAGGCCAACCATCTACTACGGTATGTAAGAGAACCACAGACCCTACAGCAATTGCAGATGTCGCAACAGTATCTGTACCTATACTATATCCAGGGAGAGAAAGGGAGGCATGGCTATTTATACTTATACAGTATACTGAGAGAGACGGTGTATATCTATCTATAGCACATATAGGAAGAGAAAGGAAGATGCCAACAAGCACAATCCTTCATTTTCACAAGGGACCTACCTGCATTGAAAAATACTGTGTATACGCATACCTCCCAACCATTCACAAATTTGGTGTCCTGTCCCGTGGTCCTGATCGGCGGGAGGTATGTCCCGGTTTCAACTCATCGGCAACTGGAGAGCCAACTGTGCATGCCTGCGGCCACAAGAAAAATGGCCACTTACACAGTAGTAAGCGGCCATTTTCTTGTGGCCGGCAGGCATGTGCAATCGACTTTGCCCTAGGCCCGAGGCATAGAAGTTTGAAGCGAGCGCTGAAAGAAGACGCGTGAAGAGGCCATTCCTGAAGAAAATGGAGGCGGCGCTGGAGATTTCTCTCGCAGCATTGGGGGCGTCCCCAGTGCTGTTTGAGCGCTGGGGCCCGCTCCAGTGCTGCGAGACAACTCAATTGCGTACCGATGAAAACTGGGATTTATACCGAATGGCGGCGCAGAGAAGACATTTAAAGGTAGGAGAAGAATAGCCTTTCTTAAGGCTATTCTTACGTGCTAGTCAGAAAAAATTGAGTTTTAATGATAGGATCCCTTTAATGCAAATCTGCATTGCCCCATGCCTTTTGTGGCATGCTTTGCAGGACAATCTTACATAGAAGGATACTGTTGATAGGTATAATCTAATGGGCTAATACTTAGGCTGCTATTGTGAACCAATGCTAGCCCAGGCTAGGGTATGCCATAGGGTCGTCCATAGATATAAAATTTATGAATTAATTTGACAGCAGACAGCCCCTAATGTCTTTCTACGTAAACAGAGCAAAGTAGATAAGCAGCTGCCAGGCTGATACTGCTTATCTTTGTAGGATCTAACAGATTGAAATGCAAGATTTTGTGTGATTCTTTACCTCAATAAGATAAGATAAGATAATCCTTTAATAGTCCCACATTGGGGAAATTTCAGTGTGTTACAGCAGCATAGTAATACAGATACAGGATAATACACAGTAATATATTACAGGACACACATAAACTGAGAAGAGAAGATATACTAGGAGGCCATAGCAGCTAAGGAAAAACAGAAGAGAAAAGAGGAAGACCTCATGGTCATCGTCATAATCATTAGTTCTCTGTGCGGAGTGATCTTCGTTTGGTCTGATGTAGATTATACAGCCTGGTCGCGGTTGGAAGGAAGGACCTGCGATAGCGCTCCTTCTCACACTTGGGGTGAAGCAGACGGTCACTTACAGTGCTGCCAAGTCCCATCAGGGTCCCATACATGGGGTGGGATTTGTTCTCCCGCATGGAGGTCACCACGGACAGTATCCTTCTGTCACCCACCACCTGTACTAGGTCCAAGGGGCTCCACAGATTGTACTTGGACCTATGCATACCTCCCAACCGTCCTGATTTCCGCGGGACATTCACGATTTGGGTGACATGTCCCGCGGTCCCGGTTAGAGGGAGGTATGTCCCGATTTCAACTCAGATCTGCGTCCAGAGGACGCAGATCTGAGTTGAACACATATGCGGCTGAAGCAAGGAGCTGTCACAGGTCAGCTCCTCGCTTCGCCGCTGCGCGCCTGTCTCGCTGACACATGCGGCTGAAGGAAGGAGCTGACACAGGTCAGCTCCTCGCTTCGCCGCTGCGTGTCTCTCTCGCTGACACATATGCGGCTGAAGCGAGGAGCTGACCTGACCTGGGGGCAGAGATGGGGGACATGAATCTGGGGACAGAGATGGGGGACATGAATCTGGGGGAAGAGATGGGGGACATGAATCTGGGGGCAGAGATGGGGGGACATGAATCTGGGGGCAGAGATGGAGGGGGGACATGAATCGGGGGGACATGAATCTGGGGGCAGAGATGGAGGGGGGACATGAATCTGGGGGAAGAGATGGGGGACATGAATCTGGGGGCAGAGATGGAGGGGGGACATGAATCTGGGGGGACATGAATCTGGGGGCAGAGATGGAGGGGGGACATGAATCTGGGAGCAGAGATGGGGGGACATGAATCTGGGGGCAGAGATGGAGGGGGGACATGAATCTGGGGGCAGAGATGGAGGGGGGACATGAATCTGGGGGCTGAGATGTGGGGACATGAATCTGGGGGCAGAGATGGAAGGGGGACATGAAACTGGGGGCAGATGAAGGGTGTATATGAAACTGGGGGCGAGATAGAGGGGGGACATATAATTTACGGGTGACTGTAGGAGGATTATACTGTGTGCGGGCACATGAAAAATTAATGAGTGGGCGGAGTCAACACAAAAGTGGGCGGGGCTAAATTTGCTGCGGCGTGCCGCACATTTTGTCCCTCTTTCAGTTCTTCAAAAGTTGGGAGGTATGCCTATGCACAATAGCATTGCTCAGGCCCCGCATTGGGGGGGGGGAGGGGGGCAAACTGGGCAATTGCTCAGGGCCCCGACAGCTTAAGGGGCCCCCTGACTTCAGCACTTCATCATTAGCTGAGCCAGGCATTGAACGATGGCCCGGACTGTCAGATTGACAATCAGAACAGGCGGTGAGAGAGCAGGGGCGACAGCTATCGAGTATTGATAAACCTTTATTTACTTCCAGCTTGAAGTTAGCAGCGTAGCTGCCGGGCAGAGATTCGGGCAGAGGGGCTTCCTGGCTGTGTTATTGGTAGCTCCACCTCCAGCCCAGCAGGGGGCACAGGAGCAGTCCTGACCTGCAGATTATGTACTTATGCTGGGGCAGGAGACACTGGCTGTGTGCTCCCTTCTTGTACAGTGTAACAGGTGAACAACGTGAAATGGCAGCTATAAGGTGTACAGCCAGCGAATACAGGTCAGTCTGCTGCAGCTAGGTGTTGTCGGTAACAGATAAAGGGGTTTTCCCCCTAAAGCAATTTATCCCTTATATATAGAATAGGGGATAACTTGCAGGTCAGTGGGGATCACTGAATGGAGCAATGATTCTGGGCAGCACATGTGGCTTCATTCATTTCAGTGGGAGTACCAAAGATAGCACTGTACTTCAGCTATTGTCAGCACTCTCATTGAAATGAATGGAGCGGTGCACATGCTACCAACCACAACTCCATTCAGCATTCTCCTGATCAGTGGGGGTCAGATCCCCGCTGACCTGCAAGTTATCCCCCTATTCTATGTATAGAAGATGACGAAAACCCCTTTAAAAAGAACCTTTCACCATCTGCTGCACATGCGGTTTAATACACCGTTAGAAAGCCGACAGTACTGAATTCAGCACTTTCCCTTTCTGTGCCCCCGGTGAAGAGCTATCGGTGCCAGTACCGTAGCTCTTCACTGTCAGAAGGACATTTATGACTGTCAGGAATGCCCTTCCTAACAGCAGCATCTATAGCGTTGTACGAGTGTGAGAGCTGTGAGGAAGACCCCCTCCCCTACTCCTGATAGTACTCATCCATAGACTAGTACTGGGGGGGGGCCTTCCTCACGGCTCAGCGTCATCGCTGGGTGGTAAGCAACGCTTCCTCTCACAGTACAGCGCAATAGACACTACTGTGAGGAAGGGCGTTCATGACTGACTATCAGAAACCCCCTTCTGACAGTGAAGAGCTATGGTACCGGCACCGATAGCTCTTCACCTGGGGCACAGAACGGGAAAGCCAATAGTGCGCTGAATTCGCGCACTGTCGGCTTTCCAGCGGTGTGCCCCAGGTGGTGAAAGGTCCTCTTTAAATAATAATTGCAATGTTATGTCCCCTGCACTTAAAACATCTTAAAGGGTACCTGAAGGTAATGGATACTGATGACCTATCCACAGGATAGGTCATCAGTATCTTATCAGTGGGTGTCTGACATCGGGACCCCGCACCGATCGGCTGTTTGAGCTGCCTGAAGCTGGATACAAGGTATACATCTAGTAGTAACTAGGCTCCTAGTCAAGTCAATGGGAGCAAAGCTGCAGTTCCAAGTAGCCATCAATACTGTGTATGGACCGGCAATCTGTACACGTTACGACTCCGTACATTGTAATGATAGCACTGGAGAACTGCAGCTCCCGTTCACTTGAATGAGAGTCGAGCTGCCTCCAACCACATACCTCATATATACCTTCAGGCAGCTGAAACAGTTGATCTGAGTGGGACATTAGTAAGCATTATCTTCAGGTCCTGGAGAGCCACGTTACCATATTCCTAAAATGCCATATTGTTTTGTTGCAGATTTTGCTGCATTTTTATGAGCCAAAGTCAGGAGTGGATTAAACAGAAGAGAAATGTCTAAGAAGTTCCTTTATATTTTCCTTTCCTTCTCAAGCCACTCCTAAATTTGGTTTAAAAAGCAACCAATTACAGCACAGCTTCCATTTTATAGTGCCTTTGAAAAATGGAAGCTGTGCTGGGATTGGTTGCTATGGGCAACTAAGACTATTTTTCCTTATGACAATGCGCTTTTATCATTATCAGACAGTTTAGTTGTGTTAGGATCACATCTTCATCTTGTATTCTGTCAGCCATTTTGTAAGCTTTTTCTTATATAAGCTTCATAAGGATGTCTGTTTAGAGTTTAAGAGACCCCTTTAGGGGATAAGGTGTGTGGAATGTTGATGGTTGGGTTATAACTCCTTATCTGTTTGTGGTGAGAATCTCATAACAGGTTCTATAACCAGTTGACCCTTAGCCACAGACCGGACTGGACAGATAGCATGTGATCATTATCTCTCGTGCTGTGATATATACATCTAGAATTAGTGTAAGATGTTGGTTTACACATAAATATTGTAAATTCTTCTGTATGTCATGAGAAAGGTCATCCCAGGTTGGAGTATAATAATGAGATGCAGACCTTATCCAATAGTCATGTGCCACAGCTTATGTATAACCAATCACGTCAAAGTCCAACCTGCTTTTGTCTGTATAAATGCTAACTTTCTGTAACAATAAATCAGAATCCATTTTGATACACGACCACCATGTGTCTGTGTTGATTCTCCAGGTCAAAGATGGCGGCAGCCGATCTTGGCCTGTTATTTAATTTGAAACTACAACAACATAAGCTCTGGGGCTATTATGACCCCAACAGAAATTGGCGCTTCCAACGTGCGGCTTGAGAAATAAGGAGACGGTTTACTGATCCCCCGGACAACCAGTGATTACAGAAGTTCCTGGGACCACAGATCCAACAAAAGTCAGCGCTGCAGGTAAGAACTTTTTCTTACCAATCCGATCTGTGTTTCTAAGGACTTTTGTTTTCTTGTCCGAGTGTGAGGTAAACGCATATGTTCCTTATATAGATAGCTCAAGCTTTTTGCAAAGAACCTAAAAGAATATATTGTCTGTAAAGGGGGTGGGAAATGTTATACCTCATTCTTTTTATACTGTCCATGCTGTGATTTGATTGATACATCTGTTATAAAGTGTATAGGGAGGCATAGAAGGGAGAGTCAGTCTCCATCCTTAATACTGAGTGATTGAAAAGTCCTTGTTTAAGCACTAAGGACTGAGTAGAATCCGCGCAAGTACGTGCAAAGATTCAGGGGTGTTCGGAATAGTTTTTGCCTTGAGCACAGATACCGGAAACTTGTACATTAGAGATTAGTTCAGTGAAAACAGAGTGACTGTTTGGGAGATCCCACTAAGAGAAGTCGGCATGACCCCCAGAGCGATCTGTGTGACCCTGGGGAGAAATATGTATGACCCTCGAGTAGTCATGAGTGACCCTCTATTGTCTTAATTGCCCTAGAGGGGTGGGAGCTCACAGCTGACTGGCCATCAGCTAGTATGGGGAAGGGACCCTCTGAGATAGGGTACACCCCATATGAACTAATAGAGAGAGAGAGCAAGAAAAAGTTGCCGCCCGAGAAAAAAAAAAAAAAAAAAGAAAAAAAGAAAGAATAAATAATCCCTAAGAGAGCAGAGGTTCCTAAAATAGGATTGTTTGATAGTAAATTTTGGGAACCAATGGAGATTAGATCATGCAGGACAGATACAGGAGCATCAGTTACAAAGAGGAATATGCTCTAATTGAAGAACAGAATGGGAGGAGTGCAGAGTCAGCCGGTATGGAAATCAACCCAAGAGATAGTTTAAAGAAAGAGCAGTTAGAAAAGGAGGTGATAAACTGCTGATAAGATGTTGGATAGTTGGATAAACATTAAGTAAGGAATGGTTACAGAAATAAGGTATTCAGTGTTTGTATATTTTCCTTAGTATAAGGGACTGTATAGTGAGCACCCACTCACAGTCCAGCTAAAGGATTAAATGTGGTCTGCATTGTGATGTTAGCACTATATATGAGTGGTGACTAGATAAAGATATAGGGAGAGTCCGCTGAAGTATATTGTGGCAGACCACTCACCAAGGTAGTAGATTCTGGGTGAAATCAGGTCTATAATGCTTTGAAAAACACCATGATTGTTGAAGCATTTATGCAAGGAAAAATGGCAGAAAAAGATCAGAAGCTCCTGTGTGTCTCTAATGGAGGTCAGGATAATTCACAATGAATGTCAGGCCTCCCCCCCCACCACCACCTCCTATTGTCCTCTGTATATCCACAGCAGAGGTATACAGGATACAGGTTTTGCTAGGATTCAACAGAAGGGGGGAGGGGAGACACGGCAGGTAGCTAAGATTTCAGCTATGAGTGATACAATGTAACATCATTGGTATAATGTATGGAGAATTAGGAATATATGGTTTAATAATAAGTGAACTGTATAGTGTAAGCTGTTTCTAACCAGTATTTGACTTTGTGTAAGATTATTGTGATGTGTTACAGTGGTAAAAAACTTTGATTGGAATCTTGTAAAGTAAAGTGTCAAAAAGTCTTGCAGTCAGCCCTCAAGGCAAATCTCAGATATAGTGTAAGAGTTTCTGAGCATCTGTAGCAACTAGATGAGTGGGGTCTGCCATGGAAATATTCGAAGACTGCACAGAAATATTAATATGTAATGTTGGTATCAGTATTGGCTGTTTAAATCATATTTAATGTCTTTAGAATTGGATTAATGTCATAAATTTTAGATAATCATCATTATGTTTATTTTCCAGTGATATACACATTGAGGAGAAGACGAAGGCATCTAAATCATATGTTTTGTTTATTTTTCTTCAATATTCAGCTGTGCAGGAATTATAACTAACCCTGTGATTATTTGTAGGAAAAGAGACAATAAGTGAGATATCACTGTACAAAATATATGAAAATTGACAAGTTCTTTATGATTCAATGGATGTGTGTGTGTCTGGAGCTCCAGTGTGAAGTTTGCATGGAAAGTGAATGGGCCCATATGTATGTCAATTATATGTACAGGTTACATGTGTTTGCTATATGCACATGCTCTGTTTGCCTATGTCTGTATTGTTACATTTTTAGTCTCCACAGGGAGCAGATGAAGAAATTGAATGCTGATAGTCCCACAGAGGGTGGTGACAAGTAGATATGAGTTCCTTTCCATCGTTGAAAATATATATATATGTACAGTATATATGTCTTCTGGTGAATATGAGATGTACTTGATATACCATGTACATGTACTAGGTACTCGGTGTTTATTGGTTATGAGTTTATACTATAAACCCATGAATGTTAACAATCGGGAATTATTTTGTGAAAAAGTTGTATCTAATACTTGTAAAATGTTATTGGTCATTTCTATTCAGATTGATCCTTCTGATATGGGATTAGGCATCATAAAGGGGTAGGCAATGCATGTGAGCTATCTTAATATGTACACGCAGGTAAAGATAAATCGTAGTTTTGCAAAACAAAAGCAGGTTGGACTTTGACGTGATTGGTTATACATAAGCTGTGGCACATGACTATTGGATAAGGTCTGCATCTCATTATTATACTCCAACCTGGGATGACCTTTCTCATGACATACAGAAGAATTTACAATATTTATGTGTAAACCAACATCTTACACTAATTCTAGATGTATATATCACAGCACGAGAGATAATGATCACATGCTATCTGTCCAGTCCGGTCTGTGGCTAAGGATCAACTGGTTATAGAACCTGTTATGAGATTCTCACCACAAACAGATAAGGAGTTATAACCCAACCATCAACATTCCACACACCTTATCCCCTAAAGGGGTCTCTTAAACTCTAAACAGACATCCTTATGAAGCTTATATAAGAAAAAGCTTACAAAATGGCTGACAGAATACAAGATGAAGATGTGATCCTAACAGTTGTAAAGGGTAACAAGACTTAAAGATACCCGGTGTCCTCTGAGATGAGTCCTATGATGGACACAATCTCTGCGTGCAGTGAAGCTCAGGTGCACATGTGCCCAAAGTGTAAGCACGTGCAGAGATGGAGGATGTACAGACCTTGGCTTTACTTCATAAAATGTGCAGGTTCCATAGTACTTCAGTGGACTCATTTTAGCGGAAACCGTGCATCTTCAACCTTTGATTCCTAAGGCCCGGTTCAAATTTGCGTTCGGTATCCTGTTCCAGGAGTCCATGTGGGGACCCCCCCGAACGAAAACCTATACGCATTAAAAAGTGGTTACCTAAGGAAACCAGATGAGCCCCATAGACTATAAAGGGATCTGTGTGTTTTCCCGTGTGATGTGCGCACAAATCATGTGGAGAGAAAAGTACTGTATAGTATTCCACTCCTTGGAATTTAGGGCCCCACTTATAAACTTGCCCAGGGTTCCACTTTGTCTAAAACCGGCCCTGGCCTTGCTAATACTGAAGATATTGGGTTGGTTTCTGATGTGTTGGCAGACAGGCTAACACTGACTGCTACATGATGAAATAGGAATGGAGACCCCAGACAGGGAAGTCCTGTCCCTATGACCTGGATTTCTCAGGACAGTCAAAACCCTTAGGGAATGACTCTGGCAGACTGGATATAGTTGGGGCTTGGCTAGTGATAAACTCATTAGGTTAATGTGTTGACATAATCAGGACATAATTGAGGTCTGAGACACTTAACACAACAGAATAATGACTCTGGGGTTAATGCCAGGAAATACTGTTAACATGTTTCATTCTCATAGACATGTATTTCACTGAAATGGTGATGTATTCAGAGTCCTTAATTTTCTATCCTTGACCACTGTAAAAAAAAATGTCTGCTTCACTGCAATGTTCTTATTAACTTTTGTCTTCTCGCCTCTTGACCTTTTTGGCCAGATTAAGTGTAGTATCTGTTCTTATCCTCCGTCACTGACAGTAGTGACCCCCTGTAGGGGATAGCAGAACGCTAGGGATAGAGGGCAGAGAACCACATGGTGGTTAAGAGGAGGCCACCGGATCAATGCCATTAGTTTGTGATCGTGAAAGCCCAAGGTCCTGATGTCCCTCAGGGGATGGTAACTCCTGGGGTGCCTGAACTCACTGTGGATGGGATCCCACTGAGTCTGGCATATTGAATTTCTTCTTTCACATCTTGTGAGCGCTCACCCTTATTTGTTTATTTGGTCTTCTGCTCTTGCAATGAGGAATTTTGTAGATCAGATCTACAGCACTCTTTATACTTACTGTATGTAATTTATGCCCGATGGCAGAGCCAACTGCGCATGCCTAGAAGATTGAAACCCAGGACGGAAGAAGACACAGGGAGAGGGTGTTCCAGAAGAAGATAGAGACAGTGCTGGAGAGTTCTCTTGCAATATTGGGGACAACCCCTAGTGCTGTTTGAGTGCTGGGGACCGCCCCCAGTGCTGCGAGAGAACTCATTTGCATACCGAAGAAAACACGGATTTCTACTGAACGGCAGTGTGGAGAAGACATCTAAATGTAGTAGAAGAATAGCCTTTCTTAAGGCAATTCCTATGTGTTAGTCAGAAAAAAGGGTATCCAATGATAGGATCCCTTAAACACTCATTGAAAAATTCTTTATATACAATATTTTTATAGTTTCAAGTGACAATCTATAGCCAATACAAAGGAAAAAATGAGAAATTAATATTATATTAATATTCAGCATCCTTGTTATGTTTGTATATATACAGATGTATTTGGGAGGTGTACACATGGTATATACTACAAGTGTCTATTTGTCCATTGATAACTTCAGGATGAGGTCATGCTCGGCACCCTTTACATGCTGAATGTGTGCAGTTCCCATGCATTAGCCTCCACTGTAAATAATCACTCTGTTACTGCGGAATTGTAAGTGTTTGAGTTAGTAGTCCAACATGTTGTAGAAGAGAAGAAAGGAAATGTCAACTATTGCTTCATGTTTTTATACAGCAATTTATATTAAGTGAAGTAGAAGAGACTTCTATGCTGAGCCGAGGGATCAAATGGGGTCAAGCTTTATTGAATAAATGCCCAATAGGTTCTTTCTTCTCACAAAAATACTGTCCCTGTGTGTGCGCGCGTCCTGAAAATTATATGAATTTAGCTATTTGTTAGGGAACATTCACACTACCCTTAAAAATGTCTGTTGCTCTCATCCGTCATAGGATTAATAACAGTACAGTAACGGATAAAAATGGAGTCCCATCTGTCTGTCCCATTTATTCTAATGTAAAACAACATGACAGCAGCTTTCTTCTATCTTTATCACTGTTTACTTTTGTAATGGAAGAAAAAGTCCTCATGCTGGACTTTTCCTACTGTCTGAGAAGTAATAAATATGGTGGAAGAGTCTATCAGGCGATTCTTCATCTACAGTGGCGTAACTACTGCCATAGCAGCAGAGGCAGCTGCCACAGGGCCCGGGACATTAGCTGCTATCATTATACTCAGGGGTCTTTTCGGACCCCCGAGTATAATGATTGGCGGACTGGGAGAGGTAAGAAACATAAAAAACACTGTTACTTAACTCTCCACGGTCCTGCCAGGCCTCCTTCCTAGTTGACTGACGTCTATGACGTCACATGAACCTGGCCTGCGTCCCAGGTCATGTGTCATCCGACGTCATTGATGAGGGATGGCAGCGGAGAAGACAGCGTAGGAGCCGGGGACAGGTAAGAAACTGTAGTTTTTTTATGTTTTTATTCCCCCGGGTCTCCGATTATTATACTCTGGGGTCTGAAGAGATAATTGAGAGAATAATTGTTTATGGGTGTCCACAGTGGGGCATAATACTGTTTGCAGGGGCCACTATGGGGGATAATACTGTGTTCAGGGGCCACTATGGGAGATAATACTGTTTGCAGGGGCCACTATGGGGGATAATACTGTGTGCAAGGGACATTATTGGGGATAATACTGTTTGCAGGGGCCACTATGGAGGATAATACTGTGCGCAAGGCCACTATTGGGGATAATACTGTGTGCAGGGCCACTATGGGGAATAATACTGCATGCAGGGGCCACTATGGGGGATAATACTGTGTGCATAATAGAATGCACAGGAATGCGTAGGAGGGGTCGGTTGAGGTCTTCGGTGTCGGTCGGGGGGGAGGGGGGCATGTCAAAAGTTCGCCTCGCCATTCCTAGTTACGCCACTGTTCATCTACATCAGTCTCTCTATGTATGTATGTATGTATGTATGTTATTCTAATCCTCTGAATGACATTATTAATGGAAAGTAACAATGGTAGTGTAAACTTACCCTTAGTATCTCATTAATTTCTGACAGTCCAAGTAGTATCTATAGAGAACTGCCCATGTCCATGTATAATAAAGGTGCCCACAGGAATTCTTACAATAAGTAGTAAGTCTCACTGACAACACCCCCTATTAAAACCTGTCAGTAAGTGCCCAATTTTCCAGCAGTGTAACCACAGGAGACACTAAACATCAAATTACGTTGTCTGTGTAATGCCAGGCAGGAGACGTCCTCCAAAATGACAGCAACATTATTTGTAACCAATCTAAGCCCTCGTTCACATCTGCGTTTGGATTCCATCTGAGGAAGACCCCCTCGAATGGAATCCCGAACGCAACTGCAAGCGCTGTGCAGTAAAAGCACACAGATCCCATAGACTATAATGGGGTTTGTGTGCTTGTCACCAGATCTCCGCAGAGATCATGCAGACAGGAAAGTAGTTCACAATCTACTTTTCTGTCCACATGATTTGTGCAGGCAGTGCACGGCAAGCACATGGACCCCATTATAGTCTATGGGGTCTGTGTGCACACGGCTTGCAGTTGCGTTTGGTATTCTGTTCGGGGGGGTCCTCATGTGGACTCCCCCGGATGGAATACCAATGCTGATGTGAACGAGGTTTAACCAAGAAATGAAAGCTCTAACAGCAGGCCCTCTATATTAACTTAATATCCCTTTATAGGATATATGAAAAAGGGTTTTGTATTGTGAACAACCCTTTTAAACCTTTTTCCATCTTGACTTCACCACATCAAAGTGCTCCAACTACTTTGGCATATTAGCACAGTTAGGCTCAGACTGGCCCACAGGTGAACAGGTAAATCTCCTGGGGGGGTCCCTGAGTCAGTTGCATGGCACTATACATTCACTGTACTTCATACGGACTATATAAAAAAATACATACAGCCCACTCACGATTGTAACTGAGATTATGCGGTATGATGAAGTCTTCCGGAGGATAAGTACTGCGGATGCAAGGATCAGGAAACCCCTCCAGCCAGGGCAGCAAGTCCACAAAATAGAAGTAAAAGATCCAGCAATCTAAATCTTCAAAAGTTAAAACTTAACGTTTATTTTCATCTTGTATGGAGTAACAAGGACATCAATAAAATAGATCAAAAAACATCCCTTAGTACATGGGAAGGAAAGAGTGTAACATCTGACGCGTTTCAGGGGCTACACCCATTAGTCATAGCTGATCTGCTAACCTTCCTACAAACAATAAATAGTTTAAAACCAAAGGCTCCACCCAAGTTAATGTAATTAGTAATGAGAATCAAATCATGTTTCAACGGAGACTATACAGGCAAGCTCATGATAGGATCTCAACCAGAGTATACATCAGTATAATATACTAGGTATTTGATTTAAGAAACTACCCCGTTTATTTGTATATATTGTAGACACACTGTGCTGCCAAGATCACAAGTGACCCAGTATCCTTCCTCCCAGGGCTCCATCTTGTCAATCCCACTGCTGTGTGGGCAGTACATATCCCTGGCTCGCAGAGTTTAGAGGGCACTATTTCAAGGCAGCACACTACTGACAGGACCCCAGGATAGAAACAATCAGAAGGAAAGACTAGGCAGAAACATACTAAATGTCTATGCTGGTGACATTATAGGAATTTGCTAATGAGTGTCAGGTAATATTTGCATTTAGCTGTAGAGTAGGCCTCCAGAATGAATTTTACTGGTGGACCCTAGGCACCGCTGTCCGACACTGCATACAGTTACATCAAGATGGGAAAGGGGCTAAAAGTTCAGTTCAGAGCAGTTATACACAGATTGCATGCACACAGTTTCTGTGGAGGATTGAAGGTAAGTGACAGCTGGCCTGTCGCTGGTCAGAGAAACCTCTGATACTAGATGTTTATCAACAGTAATTGCAGCATCTAAGGGACAATACAGGAGAAAGTGGTTCCTTATGTCACACCAGGATCTCTGTGATACAATCACTTTGCTGCTGATGGTTGCTATTGCAACTAGAGATCTAGCAATGGCCTCCAGGGTTGCCAAATATGAAAGCTTATGAGAGCCCCGCAGTATAAAAATAAATAAATAACTATAGAGTTTACGGGAACCTGTACTGTGTTGTACAAAAAAATGACATAAAACACAATTGATGGAATAAGAACGATCAAAAAGCTGAATATATGTCAAAATAGTATCATTAAATATTACAGTCATTCTGTAAAATCTAAGCCCCCGCTCAGCTTCATGAACAGAGAATTAAAATTATTATGGGTTTTGAATACGGTGGCAGGAAGTCAAAAGTACTAAAACATAAAAAAACCTTAATGTAATTGTAAAAATACTTGCATAATTATCCTCATACTTACCCATATAATAATGTTATTGTCAATTATACTGTATAGTGCAAGATATAAAAAATACATTCCATAATTGATGCCCCTCAATAATGTGGAATAAAATATTATCAAAAAGTCATATGTATCTGTAAAACATACCACTGAAAGTGCAGCATGTTCCATAAAAAATATTTTTGGAAAAAAGTAACCTTATTGTGCAAATGTAGTGAACCATAACAAAAAATAACATAAATTGGGAATTATTGGAATCATACATTTTTTTTGTAAATAAGTAAATGTGGTAAAAAGAAGCTCTAGAAAGGTCTAGAATTGCTTTCTTTTGTCCCTCCTTTCTCCTAAAAGATAGAATAAAAAGGAATTAAAAAGTTATTTTTTCCCTAAAATATCAATGAAAACTGTAGCTTGTCCTATAAAAAACAAGCCCTCACATTCTTATGACAGAAAATCTAAAAATTATGGCTTATGTATTATTATACAAAAGTAGAAATCATTACAAAAAACTATATTATACAAGGCCATTGCTGTAATTGCATTGCCCTTCGCTTTGTTTGTGAAGAGTGCAAAATTTGAAATGTAAAAGATCCATGGATGTTTTCTTCCATTTCTGCTCATAAAGAGTTAATAAAATGTAATAGTAATAATAATAAAGCGCCAACCTATTCCACAGACAAAAGGTGACATCACAGAGTAATAAACTAATCATCAGTTTACACAATAGGATTACCAGATAATTATACTAGTGATTTGGCCAAGGACAATAGGCTGTCACCAGTCACCTACCCAAGGATGTGGGATCTAAGGGCTTTTGTCTCACCACAGTGTGACAATTGGTAACATTAAAGGGGCTCTATAATTGGGAAAAGTCATTTTTAACTAATCACATCCTTGCATAGGCTTTAGAAAGTCTATTCCACACTTACCTTTAGTATGGAAATTGCCTCAGTGGCTTCTGAATAAGTCAGTTTTTATTCATATGCTAATGAGCTTCCAGCCAGCACAGGAAGTTCCCAGCAGCACTTGTTCCTGCTATTATCTCCTATGTGTGTGCTAGCAGGAAGCTGAGTCATCAGCAGCAGCAGCAGCCTGTGCTGTATACACCCATATGAAACAATAGCAAAAGGAGTGCACGATGCATCGTGTACCCAGTCTAATTAGCGTATGAATAAAAATGGACTTATTCAGAAACCACTGAGGCAATTTACATACTACTAAAGGTAGGTGTGGAATAGTCTTTATAAAGCCTATGTAAGGATGTGATTAGTTAAAAAGTAATTTTCCCAATGATAGAGCCCCTTTAAGCTGATCCCAAATGATTGAGGATAAATACATGTTTATGCAAATATAATACTGTATTAATATATCTACATTTACATTTACACCTGATCTTAGAAATAAAAGGGAAAAAGAAATCACTTTTTTTTTTTTTAATCTCATACAACTTCCTTGTTACACACTATTGACAGGAAAGGAAACCTGTGGTTTCTGCCCACTGGTCATGAAAATTGGGGTCCCTTGTACCCCCAAATAAATATAATGGCTAGCAACACATTCACAGCCACTTGTATAGATAGCCAAGTGTTGTACTCAGCCCCCTCTAATAGTCCCCTAGAGCAGTGTGCTGCTCCACCTTGTACTCCATTCCTGTTCTCATTATGACTGGGGGTCCAAGCTTTCGGACCCCCACTGATTACTGAGTTTTCCTCTTTCCAGTAAATAACCCTATTAAGATGTAGATACAACGGATAGGTCTACTAAGGAACAGAATTCATCACATTTCTCCCCGACTCAGAAGGAGGGTCCTATGAAGAAGGTCTAACCATGTACTGTACAGATATCCCTGGACGTTCTGCAGGTTACTGGAGCAGTTGTACGGTAATGGCTATCACGTCCTGAACACCATTATTTATCTATTGATTATTCTGGTGCCAATTTGCTGCTTGGCAAGGGACCAGGACTTGGTGAACAGCTGTCGTAGGCAGCACAGTTAGCACAGCAGTCAGGCAATTTCCTGTAATAATACACAAGTGCTTGAGGCTTGATTAATAAAATTTTGCTTAGTTGGTGTACTTTGGTTTATTGGTAGCTATTTTTATTCTGTAGAACCTTTGAACTTTGCTATAGTTCATATTGAGGTTATAATTCAGATGTTCACACCAGGGACTATAAACCCTTCCTAATGCCTTTGTCTTGATTTTAACCATTGCTTCACTGGTAGAGATGGACGGATAATAATCTGCCCCCTCCCCCCGCCCCGCAGAAAGGTCATGGGTGTAATTGGCGCCCGCTACAGACACTCACTTTTGCTATTGAACACCATTTTTCAGTCTGTAGCATGTACACTTTTGGATTTTGTGTGCTGGCCAGAGTAGGGGACAACCACTAAGACTGACTCTTGTTATGGAAGACAATTTATCCATACATTAAATGGAAAGCTCATAGATAGAGATGGGTGAATCTTTAAAGCATCAGTTCATCTTGGGTTCAGACAAAGTGATCCTCTGGTTCGTTCCAACTTGTTCAGATGGAACCAAAAGTGAATTTATTATACTTTGGGGTCTCACCATAGAGTGCAATAATTTACCACAATGCATGTAACAGCAGCGATTTTCGTTCATCCTCAATTGTTCAATTTCATTTAAAAAAAAACCAAAAATACAAAAAAAAAAAAACATTTTAAAACAATTTGGGTCAAACTGGGCTCAGTTTCAATTTGTTTGCCTGTCTCTACTAATTGACTTAATTTCTCCTGTGGTGGAATAATATGGCATATGATGATGGAACCATGTTGTTTGATTTTCTCTTTTTATTTAGATTATGCGTGACTCAGTTTTTGTTTCTCATAGTGTAATTTTTTGTTATCACCTGCAGATGTCACTATTGTTATAGATATGAAATAGATAGATAGATAGATAGATAGATAGATAGATAGATAGATAGATGCTCCATCATATGCTATTGAAAGATAGACAGGTAGATAGAAAAACAAAACGGCAGCACTCCAAAATATCCAACAAATGTCAATGGGCTAGGTAGATAGAGAGAGAGAGAGAGAGAGAGAGAGAGAGAGAGAGAGAGAGAGATAGATAGATAGATAGATAGATAGATAGATAGATAGATAGGAGATAGATAGATAGATAGATAGATAGATAGATAGATAGATAGATAAAGAGAGATAGATAGATAGATAGATAGATAGATAGATAGATAGATAAAGAGAGATAGATAGATAGATAGATAGATAGATAGATAGATATGGATGGAGAGAGAGAGAGATAGCAGGTATTGAATTCCTTAGACTCAGCACATCAGCAGACACAAGCTATTCATTATAGGATAGACTACAGACCTTTACAGCTGGTAAAGTTAGAAACTTGACAATAAGAGTACATTAGGGAATTTCATCTATTACATAATGTAAACCTATGCTACTTGTGACTGCCACGTTTCATGTTATGATTTTATGTCAGAAGACCTTGAACACAGTTATGCTCCTTGCTTCAGGTATAAAGTGCCAATAAACCACGCTCAGATAAGATGACAGGCAATGTCCATACTCAGATATATCCACACTCACAAAGCAGCCGCGGCATCTGTGATGGTCACTTATTATTGTGTCTGATCTGAGACATCTACCAGCTCCTTGCATCCTGTACTGGACCTGGTTCTCAGTCTCCGTCCTGTGAAGGAACATAATCTTTGTCTCTGGTGATGTCTGGATGGGTGACCTGGCCACAATCTGGTGGATGAGATAAATGTCTTGTAAAAACAGGATGACAGCAGGGAAGTGAGCAGGTGGTATACACATACAGCAAGTATGGCTGCTTTTTCAGAAGAGAGGTTCACATAGCTTTTTTGTTTACATTCAGTGTATGGGGAGGTTTCCTCTGGTGAAGGCACTGATTCTAAAATCTGATCCATTACATAAATGTGTATATGGGATTTTGTGGGATGCCTCTGCACTCATTCATAGTCAATAACACTGTTTCATATAGCGGAATGGTTTCCAAGTCCATACCAAGGACACTCTTTTGGTAAATGTCAGCTTAAATTAGTATCTTTCCATATTTTCATATTTCATTCTGTTCATATTGTTATCTCATGTTAATCTCATAATGACGTAAGAGGGAGGCTAGTGAACGTAAGCTCTGACTCATACCAGTGCCTTACATACACTGTACTGTGCAAAAGTGTTAGGAAAAAATGCTGCAAAGTAAGGATACTGTCATTAACAGAAATGTTAATAGTTTATTTGGTCAATTAGCATAATGCAAAGTGAATAAACAAAATAGAAATCTAAATCACATCAATATTTGGTTTGACCTCCCTGAGGAGGAGAAATCCTCATATGGCCACAACAGAACCCTGATCTCAATATCATCAAGTCTGTCTGGGATTACAAGAGTAGACAGAAGGATTTGAACAGGCCTACATCCAAATAAGATCTGTGCTTAGTTCTCCAAGATGTTTGGAACAACCTTCATGCCGAGCTCCTTCTGTGTGCAAGTGTACCTAGAAGAATTGATACTAGAAAAAAAAACTTGGGAAACGCCTTGTTTATCCTGATAGGCTGAACATGGGCTAACAACCATCCACTTTTTTCCTCACCTACATTGGAGTGCTGCCTTATTTTTGATTATATAATATACATATACTGGCTGGGGTGGGTCTCCAGTATCACTAGTGATTGGCTGCAAGGTCATGGACATAAGGTCTGATCACATGACCATTATTCTTTGCTCCACTGCAGTGGCGTAACCAGGGATGATGGGGCCGAAAGATGAACATTTGACTTGGGGCTTCCCCTCTGACTGACCTCCCCAGAAGACCCCGACCGACTCCCCCACCCCCACATTCCTGCACAAAATATTATGCCCATAGTGGCCCCTGCACACAGTATTACGCCCCATAGTGGCCCCTGCACACAGTATTATGCCCCATTGTGGACCACCCATGAACAATTATTATACTCTGGGGTATAATAATCGGAGACCCAGGGGAGGATACAAAAATTAAAAACATTGTTACTTATCTCTCCAGGGCTCTGGTGCACTCCCTGCGGATGTCAGCCATCTTCAATGATGTATGGGATGCCATGTGAGCAGGGGCTTGCGTCGCAACACATAAGGACACAAACCCGGCCCATGTGACGTCTGGAACAACACCAAATAGGCCCGAAGCCTTCCAGAGCAGAGGTAAGTAACAGTGTTTTTTATGTTCCCTCACCTCTCCTAGCACTCCAGTATATAATACCGCACATTTATGAGGACGTGAAAAGGTCTACTTTATTTTGTCACAGACTCACTTTCAGTGGATAAAAATCAGTGTATAGTCATGTGATCTACAGTCCATGGTCATGCGGTGTACACACAGGTGCACAGCTCGTTATAATCACACCCCAGTAATCAGACATCTGCCTGGTAATGAGCTTTGTGCCCTCTCTGTCTCCTCAGTGCCCTCATGTCTCTGAGGTCATTACTGAGACCCATGACTGGGCCTCAGTGGTCTCAAACACACATCGAACATCATAATATCAAGACATTTCAGTAGACAAGGTATATGTCCTCAGAGATGAGAAGTAATCAGCTGAAGGGCTGCATAAAGGGGTGTGAAGGCCCCTAGATGGGTGAGGACAATTTGCCCTTTTTTAGTTTCTGGCCACATATTTTTATATGCCCATACTGGTGTCCTAGCTCAGGGACTATCTCTGTTAGTCAGAGCAGACAACTGTTGTAAAGAGTATTTTCTACAATGGATGTCTTGCGGGAATCTATATATTACATGGCTACCCATTGATTCATCAAAGCTTTTCCTGGATCAGCTATTGCTTAGGGATTTCAGCCCCCATATCTATGGTTTAATCTGAGTATATTCCATTTACACCAACTAAATTGCACAGGGTGCACAATAATCTTAGAACTGGGGCAGAGGCATAACTGGGGGGGAAGAGGGGGCAGCGGCCTTAGGCCCACTGACACTGGGGAGCCCACCTCAACAAAGTTACCTATAAACTGCATCGGTGTCATGCAGTGCATAGTAGAGGAGGAAGCCACTCGCTTCCTTCTCTACTAGTAAGTAGCTCAGAAGCCACAAGCCACTGCAGGCCTGTGGCCTATGAGCTGCCCTAAGATATCTGCATCCTGCGGCTGACGTCTGTGCGATGATGTCATTTCCCTGCGCCAGAAGTTGGAAGTCCTCTCCATTGAGCACCGACGGAGGTTCCTCCTCAGGGGATGGGAGGTAGGTGAGTGAGTAGCATATTTATTTATGTATTTATTTATTTGTGTATTTATTTATTTGTGTATTTATGTATTTATTTATGTTTAAACAGTTTGGGCATTTATATAGAGGGTGTGATAAAACATATGAGATTGAAATCGGGGGCTTTATACATAAGAATGGACCTTTGGGTATTAGGGGGCTTTAATAAAAGGGGGTATAATTTACAAACAAGGGCAGTGGGGGCAGTATGGGGGAAGCAATAAAGGGGTTTTCCAGGAAATAATACATTTTACAAGTAAGCATTGGTAAGCTTTAAAGAGGACTTTTCACCTCCTGGGGCACATGCGGTTTTATGCCCCGCTAGAAAGCCGACAGTGGGCTGAATTCATCGGCTTTCACGTTCTGTGCTCCTGATGAAGAGTTATCAGTGACGGTACCGTAGTCCTTCACTGTCAGAAGGGCGTTTCTGACAGTCAGTCAGGAATGCCCATCCTCACAGCAGCATCTATTGCTCTGTACTGTGAGAGGGGGCATTCCTTATTGTGCAGTGATGACGGTGAGGGGGAGGAGGGGAGGGAGGCGTTCCTCACCGCTTTCACAGTACAGCGCTATAGGCGCTACTGTGAGGAAGGATGTTCCTGACTGACTGTTAGAAACGCCCTTCTGACAATGAAGAGCTACGGTATCGGCACCAATAGTTCTTCACCGAGAGCATAGAACGTGAAAGCCGAAAGTGCGCTGAATTCAGTAGACTGTCGACTTTCTAGTGGTGTATTACACCGCATGTGCCCGAGGACGTGAAAGGTCATCTTTAATATTTCCTGGATAACCCTCTTAAAAGACAAATTGCAGAGGAGGCTGTGGTTAATGAAACAAGCAAAAAAATATACTCAGCTGTCCCCAGAACTCCAATATCCACTACCTGTGTCCAGCGTATGCTGTGCCTTCCCCACCATAAGTCCTGCACATGACCTCAGCAGTGGCTGGAAAGGACTTGATGATGTCACTCATATACATTACTGGGTTCTTTCCTGCCACCACTGAGGCTACTGAATGACCTCAGAAGTCAAATGTGGCACAGGACTTACAGCGAGAGAGGCATGGCACGCGCTGAAATGGACAACGGTGGCAGACACCAGAGCACAGGGGACAGGTTTTATTTAGGGGAGTATTTATGCAAGAGAGCAGCAGGGGCATAAGTTATACAAAGAGATGTACGAGGGTATAACTAATAATAGGGGAATTGGTCAAAATGAAAGGGGTGTCCACAATAAATAATAGTGCCCCTCAGTGAATAATGACAATAACTAATAATGCCTTGTGTACCCCCATAAATCAATAATTCCTGAGTGCCACCTAAAATTAAAGGGATCGCACAGGATAACCACTTTTTTAATATGAGGCTGGGGAAGGCTAAAAAGATAAAACCTTACTCATCTGTTCTCAGTGCTCCAGTGCTCCAGCACAGTCCAGTCCTGTTGCTCCAGTGTTTTATGCAGGTGGAAGTCTCCGCCACACTATGATGTCCTGTGTCCCTTTCCTTAAGCCACTGAGACTACTGACTGACCTCAGCAGTCATGTGCGACAGGGACCTTTTTTTTCACCTTCCCCAGCCTTATATTAAGAAAGTGGTTATCCTGGACAACCCCTTTAAATTTTAATTTGGCACTCAGGCATTAATGATTTAAGGGGGTACACAGGGCATTATTAAATAGCATCAATTATTCAGGGGCACTATTATTTAAAGGGGGCACGCAGGGGTATTATTCATTTCCTGGGGATTTTTATATTACAAATTTTATAAGTGGGGTAGCAGCAAGACTGGGACATTGTGTAGGTAAGGACAATATGGATGAGGTGTCTAGAAAATTGAGTAGCCAAAGATGTCTGCTGTAAACTTTACAGAGACAAGTCACAGCTGGAAGAAATGGTTATGGCGGTCCAGATGGGAGAGATGAGAAATTTGAATGATCACAGTAAGTGACGTCACCTGTAAGTCACTACATTGTCCTTGTATTGTATTTATCTAAATGGTCTTTACAGATCTGTGTACAGCCGGTATATACCACTATACGTCCATAGTATAATGATGATATGGGTATACCTGAGTTTGGGGCCCAGTTAGATGTGTTCACTCTCCTGTACTGACCCCCTAGCTACATCTCTGAACTGGGGTATTTGAAGAGCTCAACGGAAAAATGGCCTAAGTCCAAAAATCAATATTGTGAGAAAAACGAAATTTAAAGTTTTAGCCTAAAGCAAACGGGCATTATTGTGGAATATATCTATCCAATGTAATCAGCTAATGAACACTGTTAATCCTAATCATAAATTATATTATTTATTAAAAAAATTGCAGCTTCATGTATAAATATTATTTATTTAATATTATTAATTAATTACTACTATTATTAAACGATGAAGAATAATAATTACCTGCCTCCCTTTTCGGCGCTAAATATGTGCAAAAGTCGATTTAGAGCCTTTTAAACAATAAGACAAAGTTTTTACACTAATATAAACAACAGACCGGAAGTTACGATTTCAATGAAAAAAATGACCAACGAGAGTGAAGTAAGTAAGTTTGTATTGGACTTAGGCCATTATTCCATTGAATGTAAATTCTTCTGCATTGAAATATATGGACTTAGGTCATTAATCCTAGGTACCTTGTAAACCCAATGCATAGAACGAGGTACAAAGAAGCTTTCTAGGTAATAATTTGAAATATGACAAAATGTGGACTTAGGCCATTTTTCCGTTGAGCTCTTCATTTGTTTTTAGCATAACGGTTTTTGAAATATCCCACCATATGCAAACATAAAACTAATTTCCCAAGATCCAATTTACTCAGTTACTGCTATGTAGGATATGGAACTAGCTTTAAATATCCCACAGACAGGAACTTGTCACTGGCACAGGGAAAAACAACAAAGCCAGGTTATATATGGATACTGACTATTCTTGGTCTCCGATCTCAGGGAGATTTGGAAGATGGTCAGTAGATTACATCCTCCTGCTCACCGAGGAGAGAAGGATGTCTGGGGCAAGAGGCATCATGTGGACCAAGCAGGAAAATGTTTGGCTTTTATATTAAAAAGAAAAACCATTAATGGGACAAGACAACACAGACGATAAATGTTTAAAGAGCATCTGACAAGCGACATTGCTACAACATCCACCTTACTTCTAGTTTGGTCGGCCACTAGTTGGAGAGGATGAATGAAGAAGTGGCTGAACATGAGCATTGCCTGCTCTACACAAGTCTATATATTAGTATGTTGACTTTCTTTTAATTGAAATTGTTAGCATAGTGGCCATTGAGAAGTCTTATATTTCCATATTCTGGCCAGAGATTTCCACCTTATGCTGGCCATATACATTAGATGTTTGTCAGTTGCTCCCATAAATTGTAATAGGCTCTGTGGACAATCTAATATGCTATTCAGAGGCCTCACCCATTGGGGTAAAGTAGGACAATTACAGGATCCGATTTGATTTTCTTTACCAGGTTGTATCATGAAAAGTTGATATTGATATGGAGCCATAGAGATTTGGCCTTAAAGGGATTGGTCACTTTCAGATCAATATTGAGAGACAAATGTTATTGTTTGTACAATAAAAAGATATACAATTTTCCAATATACTTTCTGTACCAATTCCTCACAGTTTTCTAGATCTCTGATTGCTGTCATTCATTCTGTTACTTCTAGTGGATAAAACTCTGACCATGGTCATGTGATTTACAGTTCATGGTCATGTGATGAGCACACAAGTTCCCCTTGTTCTATTTATTTTTGATAAGTGATGTCTATATATATATATATATATATATATATATATATATATATATATATACATATTAAATCAATAAAGTTTGATATATTTTTGATATATTGACTGCTTTTAGTGTATTGAGTGATTCCGGCTCATTTTTTCTTTTCGGTTGTCACATAAAGATCCGTGTATAGGAATGGTGCTGTTTTGGAAGAAGAACCATCCCGTGAAATGAAATGAAATGAAAGATTTCTTGGACAATTTTTTTAAGTTCTTTTAGTTATGTCATAAAATATGATCAGTTGCACACTAATATACACTAGGCTTAGTGATATTAGACCACATACAGACAGTGTTTTTCTGAGATTTCTTGGGTTTACCAGATAAAAGCATTCTGGGGGCCCAGCTTCAATCATCCCACACAAAATAGACCATGATACTCTGAAAAGTCTTCACCGGACCATTATAGTCCAGTTTTAGAGCCTGGAGGATCCACTGGGACTCTGATGGGCCAGGTGAAATACTTACATACACTTCTTACTTGTCTCTGACCTTCGTAACACTTAAGGAGTTAAAGAGTAAAAAAAAAAATCTTAATTGTTTTGTAAATTGCTTGAAAAAGTTTGACCTCAGGAAGAAGTGACTCTCGGAGTCGGGCACATACAGGAAATGGTTGATACTGGCTGATTTGGTGGAGGTTAAATTGTTTGTGCAGAGTTGTATTAAATCTCTCAGCAGTTAGTCATGGAGGAAGCGCAGAGACTGGAGATCATGCACATTCCGCACCGCGCTAAAATAAGAGAATTGTCCATTCATCAGCCAAGACAAGAGCTGGCTAATAAAAGCTGCCCTCGAATTAATGCTCAGGCCCTGCCTACATTCATGTAATACACTGCAAGCTGCCATGCCTGCCTTATTTTAGCTATGCAATAAATTCTCTGAAGCCACAAATAGCTTTGTAGTGCTTGTTACAACACATGGGGCTAAAGAATAATGGTGGGAATATATGTATACACCTAAATCTAAATCTAATCTATCTGTGATAGATAGCTAGAAGAGAGAGACAGAAAATGTCACATTTCCCGCCATGCCCCTTTCCGTTTCAAACTCACTTGCTAGACTAGTCAGAAAAAAAAGCTAAACTAGGAGAGTTTAATGGTGCCTGGTGTACAAAACATGGAAAAGTCGCACTATTTTTGTGCACGAAAATGTGCAACTTTTTAATGTTTGGTACCATAGATTTCCTGACAAGCACATGGCCCAGTGGAGGGTATACCTGATTTATGAAGAGGGACGCTCATTTAAAGAATAGTTTGTGACGTCCTCCATTTTTACACCACCTGCTTTTGACAAGCAGGAAAATCGGTATCAAACTAATGACAGTATCTTATAGGGTGCCTTCTACATTTTCCAAAGATGTCTTTTTTATTCTACATTGCAGCTCCATTTTAATAAGTCAGGATTTTATTCTTACGCAAATTAGCTGCGAAAGGCTTTAGGAGCATTTCTTCTCCTGCTGGGTTTTCATTGTTTGCTCCTAATGATCACCCCTAATTGCCCCCAGCTCCTCCCCCATTGTTTTAGTGACATTTTCCACTTTGTCACAATTTGCCTACAGTTAGGGGCAGTTATCTGGAGAGCAGATGCTGCTATTTCACATAATACTGTTTGTGGGACACTATGGAATAATATAATATATTGGAGGGTGGTATAGGACATTATACTGAGTAGAGGACCACTATGGGACATTATAATGTGTAGAGGGCCACTATGGAACATTATACTGTGTGACTGGACCATTATAGAACATTATACTGTATGAGAGGCACTATGGGACATTATACTGTGTGAAGGGCCGCTAAGGGACATTATCCTGTAAGGGGGCACTAAGTAGGCAGGGTTAGTTTATACAGACACATGGATCTTTGATGTGAAGAGGGGGGGCACATTTTCTGAACAGCTTAGGCCTCATTGAACACTTAATCTACCTTTGTCTAGACTGGATACCATTTGTAAAGGTCTGGATACCATTTGTAAAGCCACAGCCAAAAAAACGCAGCAGAAGAGACCATGGCGGAAGCGCATTGCGTTTTTGCCTCAGTGTTTTTCACAGCCTCTATTATACCTATACAGATAACACCAGCATTTCAGTAGGTATAATTGTCATGCTATGATTTACAAAAATTCCATACAATTTGCAGGTAATTGTAAAACACCGCTTTTTCGCAACATGGGTCTCCGGCCTTACATGGGCCTATTATCAGGTTAGTTATTGTAAACTACTGTGGTAAATGCTTAAATGTTTAAATTGTAGAGAAAGGAAAATGTACTACTGACAAATGCAAACTATATGGGGAAGATTGTTCATCCATGCCCAGTAGCAATGATCTGCTTCATGTAAATGTAGCTAGGAAGTCTGAACAATGTTTTAGCCATTCGTTGTAAAGGAAATTGAGGCTGGTTTATCATTGCTTTTGCATATGTTTTTTTCCTGTTTTGCATCTTTGATCTTGTATTTGCCTAATTTATTACTAGCTTGCTCCTTTTTTTATTGCATGTTTTTTTCAAAACTCACTTGAAGTGTGGGTGTGCAGATGGTGCCTAGGTGTACAATCCACTTCTTGGCTTTAGAAATGCACCAAAACTCCTTAGGGCTAGTTCACACGGGGACATGGACGCTGATTTTGACAGCAGATTTTGCGGCCAAATCAGCGTCCATACAATGTCCACACTATGTGAACTGCTCCATCGCGGTCGCGGCTTTCACCTCCGCTGTTGGCTCAAATGAATGAGCCGACATGGAGGGCACTGCGGCTGGGCGGAAGCCGCGGCTCATCGCGAGTGGCTTCCGCCCGAAAGATAGGTCATGTCGCTTCTTTTTCTGCTAGCGAGCTAGCAGAAAAAAAAAAGCGAGCAGTTCACATAGGGATACATTGTATGGACGCTGATTTGGCCGCGAAATCCGCTGTCAAAATCAGCGTCCATGTCCCCATGTGAACTAGCCCTTAGTGAACTTTGGTACCCTCTACCTGGAGAATTGCAAAACATTTATTAGTCAGCATGAAACATTTTAATAAATCTGTGGCAAAAAATAAGTCAGGCCAGAAAAAAGGCATAAAAAAAATCATGAAAAATCATCCCAGGTACTCCTAGTTACTAAGAGCATGCCGAGATTTTAGAAATGGCAAGGAATTACAGCACTGGGGGATTTTATCATTTTAGTCTTCCAGTCAGTAAACACCCGGATGGCACTGCCTGGCAGAGCATTGCCCTATTTCTGTGGCTGCTCTGTGATCAGCCAAATATGTTGTGTTTTCAACTAAAATGTGGAGCCACAGAAGATGAATTACTGGAAGCTGAGGCCATTCATTTAGCAGCAGTGAATGGACCTGTGACAGCGTCAAAAATAACCCACAAGATAAATGTGAAGCGGAAACTGTCACCTCATCTTCCTCAGTATGAAGAGGTGAATAATAAGACTGGGAATAACTGCAGGAGACATCGCCGCTACCCAAGAAAATAGCCTTGTCTTCAAGATTCTCTACTGTTATAAAAATAACCACTGTTTTCTAGGAGGAATATGAATTTACCCACAAGAGGGAATGGAAACGTCACTGGGAGGTCAAGGACTTCAATACTATGGGATTTTCCTCTTAAATTAGTTTGTTTAACCCAGTTCCAGCCAGTGCATAAATGTACGGTGGCAGCAATACTATAATGCACAGCATGGCACGCACAGGCACAGTAAGGGCTAGTTCACATGTGAGTATAAGGGGAGGTTTTTGACAGCGGATTTCGCGTCCAAAACCTCCCCTTATAATGGTGGTCTATGGAGACCGCCGGGCTTCTTTTCTCCGCTAGCGGCTTCTGCCCGGCTGCAGCACCCTCCATGTTGGCTCATTCATTTGAGCTGACAGTGGAGGTGAAAGCCGCGACCGCGATGGTCGCGGCGGGCGGGTTTTGACAAGAGAGAGACGCGGCTCGCCGCGTCTCTCTCTGTGTCAAAACCCGCGCGGGCAGTTCACGTGTGAACTGACCCTAAGTATGCACACAGACTCACCACGGGGAATGGGATTGATATTCACTGATATTCCTGCAGCAATGGCTGGGATCAGTGCAACCTTTCATTCAGACTAATATACCGTATTTTTCGGACTATAAGACTATAATGAGGGTGCGTCTTATAGTCTGAATGTGGGTGGAGGAGTGGGTTTGCAGCATGGCCGCGCTACTGCCACCGCTGGTTTTCTTCAGCGGGAGTAGCGCGGCAATCTGCAGGCCCCGGCAGCTAAGACAGTCCCCGGCATCTGCTGTAATAGACCGGCGGATGCCGGGGAGTGTCTTAGCTGCCGGGGCCTGCAGATTGCCGCGCTACTGCCACCGCTGGTTTTCTTCAGCGGCAGGAGCGTGACAATACTGCAGGCCCCGGCAGCTAAGACACTCCCGGCATCCGCCGGTCTATTACAGCAGATGCCGGGGACTGTCTTAGCTGCCGGGGCCTGCAGATTGCTGCGCTACTGCCGCTGAAGAAAATCAGCGGTGGCAGTAGCGCGGCCATGCTGCAAATCCACTCCTCCTCCACAGGTCCCGGCAGTCAGTTAGCCCCCCCCACCGGCCCCATACCTTTAGTGATGCAGGCCGGCTCCTGCACGGCGAGGCCGCAGGAGCCGACCTGTTCCGATGACAGCCGGGAGCCTAATGAAGGCTCCCAGGCCTGTCATAGATATATATTACTATTGCGGCTGGTCTATGACCCTCCGCGATAGTAATGTATAGAATCTCCCATAGACGGCAATACACTTGTATTGCCGTCTATGGGACTTGCAATCAAATGATTGCAGGTTCAAGCCCCCTAGGCGGGGGATATTAAAATAGTAAAAAAAAAAAAAAAAAAAAAAAACACTTAAAAAAAATAAAATAAATAAAAGTTCACCTCCTTTCCCTAGAATACATATAAAAGTATAACATTACTGTGAAACATACACATTAGGTATCCCTGTGTCTGAAAATGCCCGGTCTACTAATATTTTTATGTACAGTGAACGTCAAAATCAAAAGTGCTAAACTGCCGGGTTTTTCTCTCTGTTTTGCCTCTGAATTAAATAAAAGGTGATCTAAGCAATAAACATTTCCCAAAATGGTATATCTAAAAAGTACACCTGGCCCCACAAAAAAAATGCCCTATACCTCCCCGTACAGCTGCAGGGTCACCTGTCAATGTGGCCTTGCAGCTGTTCCAAAACTACAACGCCCATATATTAAATATTTTACCATTTTTTGCCTGAAAATTTTTTTTCCCTATTTTTCTCCTCTAAAACCTGGGTGCGTCTTATAGTCCAAGCCATATTCAGTTAAATAATCAAAGAGTAACAGATCGACATGTTCTCATCTCATGTACCTGCCATGATCTAAAGAAGGGTTACAGAGACCTGCAAATGCATTGTCTGTGGACATTTTTATTAAAGTATTGGTATTACCCCAATAGTGAGTAGCATATTGACCGTGTGCTAACCGGCTGCCATAAATGAATGACACGGGCTGCATATGGGACACACACGGATGTCTCTCGCGTGCTGCTCATGCACTGGACATGCTTCCGTGGCCCCTTTCATTCAATGAATAGGCTCCACCAAAGCAGAGCCGCAAAATCAGACAAGAATAGGACCTGTTCCATATTTTGCAGCCCAGACAGTTGACCCACACACCTGACCTTGTAATTCACGGTCATGTGTATGGGCCCATAGAAATGACCAGTCATATGGTTGTCTGCAAGGAGTCTAAGGGGCCATTCAAGCAGAGTTTTTTGGCGAGGAAAAAATCTGCTTCAGGCATTAGGAAATTTGCAAGTTCCTCGTGGATTTTTGCCAATTCCACGTGGATTTTCTGCCTCCCATTGACTGCGTTGGTTTTGCTGGCAGAATCCGCCTGAGGGAAGCTTCTTTTTCTGCTAGTGAAAAAATAAAAAGCTAGATGAACCCATAAAACTCTATGAGGGGAGGGGATGTGGTGTTTTTTCCATGTGGATTCTGACACGGATTCAGCGTCAAAATCCTCCCCAAAAAACTCTGTGTGAATGGAGTGGTAAGAGCAGTAAGATGCAGAAAATGGTCATGAATTTATGTATTGGTATGCTTACTTGTCAATCACTGTCTTTTTTATATTATAGTTTGAAGAAGTAGCATTGATTGATGTCTGTATGAAACAATATCTTAAAATCACGGTGAATGAAAAAGCCAACAAATAAAAAAGTCTTCTTATAAAATGATACCATAAAATATGTATTAACTAATAATACTACATCTGTTTAAATAAGACTGCAGGGTGACTTTTGGAAATTAAAAAGTTAACTATGTTTTACAAATTTGGCTATGATGCATGTCCATCCAGGAGATGAAATATTGGTTAATTAAGATCAAAATAACTAAAGCTCTGCCATTTTATTTAAGAAAAATAAGAAAAAATAGAGAAAGAAGATTGATTTTAAACTTTTTTTTCCTTTAAAGGGAACCAGTCAATAAGAAAATGCAGTCTTATGTATAGACATATTATGGAGAAGGAGAAGCTGACTAGATTGATATATAGTTTTATGTGAAAAGATTCAGTATAACTTGTCATTTATCCATTTATTTCTCTGCTTTTTCTATGGTTAGAAGGAGTCCAGTGGGCGGGTCCTACCAGTGACTGATAGTTATCTCTGTATGTACAGCCGTAGAGAGGAGGTTGTCATTCACTGGTAGGACTGCCCACTGGACTCGGTTACATCTTCTAAGCATAGAAAGAGAAGAGAAATAAATGGATAAACACTGAATTTTTTCACACAAATATATATATATATATATATATATATATATATATATATATATATCAGTATAGTCACCTCCTCCTGCTATATAACATGTTGACTATAAGTTAGACTGGATTTTCACAGTGATAGGTTCCCTTTAAGTCCTTGTCAAACTTGGAACTGTACAAAAAATTTGCATGGTAAGCGGGAATTATATTGTTTTCACAGGATCTAATATTGTTTTCACAGGATCTACTATCTACCCTAATTGTCTATCTATCTATCTATCTATCTATCTATCTATCTATCTATCTATCTATCCTGCTCAAAAAAAAAATAAATGGAACACTTAATCAACACAATGTAACTCCAAGCAACACTGATTGACAATCAATTTCACATGCTGTAGTGCAAATGGAATAGACAACAGATGGAAATTATTGGCAATTATTGAGACACAATAAAGGAGGGGTTCTACAGGTGGGGATCACAGACCACATCTCAGTACCAATGCTTTCTGCCTGATGTTTTGGTCACTTTTGAATGTTGGTTGTGCTTTCACACTGATGAAATGATCAATGTGAGCTATGACAAGAAGGTTTGCTCTGTCTGTCAACGTAGTGTCCAGAGGCTGGAGGTGCTACCAGGAGACAGGTCAGTACACCAGGAGACATGGAGGGGCCGTAGGAGGGCAACAACCCAGCAGCAAGGACCGCTACATCCGCCATTGTGCATGGAGGAACAGGAGGAGCACTGCCAGAGCCCTGCAAAATGACCTCCAGCAGGCCACAAATGTGCATGTGTCCACAGATGGGGGTTGTGCTCACAGCCCAACACCATGCACACTTGGCATTTGCCACAGAACACCAGGATTGGCAACTTCACCAGGTTCACACTGAGCACATGTGACAGAGTCTGGAGACGCTGTGGAGTGCGATCTGCTGCCTGCAACATCCTTCAGCATGACCGGTTTGACAATGGGTCAGTAATGGTGTGGGGTGGCATTTCTTTGGAGGGCTGCACAGCCCTCCATGTGCTAGCCAGAGGTAGCCTGACTGCCATTAGGTACCAAGATTAGATCCTCAGACCCTTTGTGAGACCATATGCTGGTACGGTTGGCCCTGGGTTCCTCCTAATGCAGGACAATGCCAGACCTCATGTGGCTGGAGTATGTCAGCAGTTCCTGCAAGATGAAGGCATTGACTCTGGACTGGTCCGCCTGTTCCCCAGACCTGAATAGGATTGAGCACATCTGGGACATCATGTCTCACTCCATCCACCAACGTCACATTGTACCACAGACTGTCCAGGAGTTGGCAGATGCTTTAGTCCAGGCCTGGGAAGAGATCCCTCAGGAGACCATCCACAACCTCATCAGGAGCAAGCCCAGGCGTTGTAGGGAGGTCATACAGGCACGTGGAGGCCACACACACTACTGAGCCTCATTTTGACATGTTTTAAGGACATTACATCAAAGTTGGATCAGCCTGCAGTGTGTTTTTCCACTTCAATTTTGGGGGGAACTCCAAATCCAGGCCTCCATTGGTTAATACATTTGATTTCCATTGATGATTTTTGTGTGATTTTCTTGTCATCACATTCAATTTTGTACAGAACCAAGTATTCAATGAGAATGTTTCATTCATTCAGCTCTAGGATGTGTTCCCTTTATTTTTTTCAGCAGTGTATTTGTCTCTCTGTCTGTCTCTCTATCTGTCTGTCTGTCTGTCTATCTATACACTGTATATGTCATTGTACAAGTATGGCTATAATTTTTCTTCACTCCCTCCCAATGTCCTTGCAGAGAACTGCAGAGAAGAGACAACATTGCTATGAGGAGACTGCAATGCAGAGCAAGTGACGTTTTGATAGAGAGCCATTTCTCAAAAACACACCTCTTGCAGAAATGTGACTTACTATTAAGCTGTCACGTGTAGGCCTGATCTCCTTCCCAAACATCTCATTATACTGCGGATCTCCGCATCTACACTGCAGCCCTTATGCTAATTGAGGATCATTTGTTTGCATACAGATTCAGTGGCAGAGCTCCCCTTGCTCTTATATGTTGCAGGTCCCTCTATACTAGTTCATTACTAGTACCCGGGATTGGCTTGCAGTTACTTGACAATTTAAGTCACTAAAATGCATATTCATCTGATATTTTGATCCAATCTAGATTCAGCACCCACTCACCAACCACATATGGATCAATGCCACCCAGTACTGCGAGGCATCTGAACTTCAGTTATACTGAATCTTTTCACACAAAACTATATCTCAGTCTAGTCTGTTTCACCTTCTTCCTAATATGATGTCTATACATTTGACTGCATTTTCATGGTGACAGGTTCCCTTTAAAGGTGAAAAAAGTGTTTGTTAAAGAAAAACATGTTATGTGGTCAAGTTAGGATGGATGTGGTGTGACTTTTGGAGTTCCCCCTTTATTTGACGAAATTCTGCAGAGGTTCATGACAGTAATTGGGAAGGAATTATTGGCCAAACAAACTGGGAATTCCTTATGACGGAACATGGAACATCAAATCTTCTGGAATATGAGGCCTGGTTGCTTATTCCATGTTCTCCCACATTAGAAATGTTATAGGCCTGTATTAAAATATAGCACATGTGTCATTTGTAAAGGAACACCGATTCCCCGGAGAATCTCCTTAAGAAAAAGACTGTCACTGATCTAAAACAACAAACATTTGTAATCCGTTTTTCTAACAATAGACTAAAAGCATGATCTACATTTCATATAATGACCCTTCTCTTTGGAAAGACTACCCTCTAGCAGACAGTGTTCTGGGTTGCAGTTTATGTTTCTTCCAAAATTTTGGATTTACAGTAGCTTTCCAGTGATGACATGGCCTCAGTTTCTATGTACCAGGACTTGCTGAAGCACTCGTTGCTACTATTGGATAGGGGCCACCAGTAGAAAATGTACCGTAATCCCCTTTTCTCTTCAAAGCATTCTTATACATGTGATTTGTGTTCTGGTAGACTTGCTGCTACCCTTTTGGGAGATGTTGTAGCTGGCCCACTTATAGCTTCCTATCTGAACAGCCAGAGTTGTAAATTTGGTGGTTCCTCCATCCACTTGGACCCTCTAATTTCAAGCATACTATTGGATTTTTACATAAAAAAATGAGAAATTAAAAAAAAATTGTACCATCTAAAATTGTTAAGTTTAGAATAGGTCAGTAATGTAAAGGTCCTGGAAATACCCTTTTAAGGAACGGTGCACATGTTCTAAATGATAAACCACTTAATTATTTTCTAGCTATTAAATATTGACACATTGCCACACCACCTGCACATATAACCCCCCCCCTTCCCCCCGTGCGCGCTTACATGAGGAGGGTGCAGCAGGTAGGTATTTCTATTCACCCAAGATCTTCAGTTACTTGGCTCGTCTGTCATATCGACTAACTTTTTTCTGCATATACAATGGGGCTAATAACTGTGTTTGTTCCAGGATGCTCCTTTTTTTGGAGCATTCTAAAAAAAGACGTGTCCATCACTGCCTCTTATTGAAACAATGTAAGGCAGATGATTTCGGGTGGGATTTAGAGCTGATTTTGAGTCATAATCGGCCTCAAAATCAGCTGAAATTCCACTGTGTGAACCTACCCTAAAACTCCTCTGATTAAAACATAGCAATAGCTATTATGCCATTGTGACATACTTATCTAAGTCTGTCCAGTAATTCAAGAAATATGCTGACATAGCGCTGCAGTCAAAGAATTTCACTGTATTTTGAAGTTTTATACATGTTTTAAGACCTTTTCAGCCGTCAAATGACCTCAAAGTGCCAAAGACAGGGGAGCTGTGATACATATGAGTCATTATTTGGATGGCCTTCTATGTACTTGGTCATGGAAACAGTATCTCTTTAAAGGCGCTATTTAGTCCAGTGATGGCAAACCTATTAGAGACCGAGTGCCCAAACTGCAACCCAAAACCCACTTAATTATCGTGAAGTGCCAACACGGCAATTTAAACTTAATACTGTGCGGATCCACAATTGTGGACAGATACGGACCCACAAATTACAGTCATGTGAATGGGGCTTTACAGTGCTTTCAATAATACATACAACTTTGTGCTGAAATGTAATGCTATCTGCATTTAGTACTTTGAACAATTAATGTTCACTATTTACATCGCACAGGATCTGTTTTATAGTGACCCTGCAATGTTTTTACATCCTGTACTAATATCATGTCTGTTATAAAACAGATACTGTGTGATATAAATAGTGAGGGGACCCCAGAGAGTATTATATGCTCCGCCGTGCCCCCCTACAGTATTATATGCTCCACAGTAGGCCCCACACACAGTATTATACTCTCCACAGTACCACAGTAGCCCCCACAGTGTTATATGCTCCACAGTAGATCCCCACACAGTATAATACGCTCCATAGTAGCCCCCTCACAGAATTATTTGCTCCACAGTGGCACCCACACACAGTATTTTATGCTTATCAATACGCCCCCAGTATAATATGCTCCTCAGTACCCCCACACATAGTATTATATGCTATTCAGTACACTCCACCAGTATTATATGCTCCTCTGTACACATACCCCCAGTATTATATGCTCCTCAGTACACCCCCTCCCACACATAGTATTATATGCTCCTCAATACACATCATCCCCGTGTTATATGTTCCTTAGTATATATCCCCTCAGTATTATATGCTCTTTAGTACGCCCCCCCCAGTACTATATGCCCCTCAGTACGCATCCCCCCAGTATTATATGTTCTTCAGTATGACTGACACTCACACACACACACACACACACACACACACACTCACTCACTCACTCACTCTTATACTTACCCATGAAGAGCCGCTGGCGTCCACCTCCTTTTGACTTACGTCATTGCGCCTATGTCGGGGGAGAGGTACAGTGGTAGCAGTTGCTATTGGGCCTGAGACCCCGATGCGACCTTAACGGTCCCTCTGATACATAAAATACACCACCATTCTAAATGGCAAAATATAAGTGGGAGCCTCATTACAGATTTTGCATTAGGGCCCAGGAGCTTCAAGCTTTACCTTTGCCAGTGACCGGTGCTCCATTCATGTGTACGAGACTGTTGGGACTGCAAAACCTTACTGGAATCGCAGAATTATAACAGCTGAAACTTTTTGATTTACATTCAGTCAACACTGGGTTCCAGAACTTTTGCACAATAAATTTGCATTTGGTTACCGTATTTTACGGACTATAAGGCACACTGGACTATAAGGCGCATTGCCCATGAGCTCCTTATAGTCCGTCTCGGTTCATATATAAGGCGCACCGGACTATAAGCCGCAGTCCGGTACGCATTATATGTTATTGAAAGCGGCGGCAGGCAGACTTTGCCAGCGACCGCTTAACCCCCCGCGTGCCAGCCGCTTCTATTGGAAGCGCTCGGCAGGCGAGGAGGGGCTCTATCAGCAAAATCATGCTGATAGAGCCCAACCGGAAAAGTTATATTAAACTACCCCCCCCCCCCCCCCCCCCGTTTTAAAATAAAACCCTGAAACAGAATGTGAAACTTACCGAGCGGTGCAGGGTGGGCGGGCATTCAGGCCTCCTCTTCCTCCGATGTTCCGTCCTCCTCCTCCGGCGCTTGCTAACTGACAATGGCCTGGGCGCATGCGCAGTAGCCATAGTAGAAGCATTATGATATTGCGCA